>NC_057417.1:15182200-15347195 GCF_019320065.1 Cervus canadensis | reverse complement strand
GGAGAAATATACCGTGTTCATGGATTGGAAGAATCAATATTGTCAAAATGGCTATTCTACCCAAAGCAATCTATAGATTCAATGCAATCCCTATCAAGCTACCAACGGTATTCTTCACAGAACCAGAACAAATAATTTCACAGATTGTATGGAAATACAAAAAACCTCGAATAGCCAAAGTAATCTTGAGAAAGAAGAATGGAACTGGAGGAATCAACCTGCCTGACTTCAGACTCTACTACAAAGCCACAGTCATCAAGACAGTATAGTACTGGCACAAAGACAGAAATATAGATCAATGGAACAGAATAGAAAGCCCAGAGATAAATCCACGAACCTATGGACACCTTATCTTTGACAAGGAGGCAAGGATATACAATGGAAAAAAGACAACCTCTTTAACAAGTGGTGCTGGGAAAGCTGGTCAACCACTTGTAAAAGAATGAAACTAGAACACTTTCTAACACCACACACAAAAATAAACTCAAAATGGATTAAAGATCTAAATGTAAGACCAGAAACTATAAAACTCCTAGAGGAGAACATAAGCAAAACACTCTCTGACATAAATCACAGCAAGATCCTCTATGACCCACCTCCCAGAATATTGGAAATAAAAGCAAAAATAAACAAATGGGACCTAATGAAACTTAAAAGCTTTTGCACAACAAAGGAAACTATAAGTAAGGTGAAAAGACAGCCCTCAGATTGGGAGAAATAATAGCAAATGAAGCAACAGACAAAGGATTAATCTCAAAAATATACAAGCAACTCCTGAAGCTCAATTCCAGAAAAATAAATGACCCAATCAAAAAATGGGCCAAAGAACTAAACAGACATTTCTCCAAAGAAGACATACAGATGGCTAACAAACACATGAAAAGATGCTCAACATCACTCATTATCAGAGAAATGCAAATCAAAACCACAATGAGGTACCATTACACAACAGTCAGGATGGCTGCTATCCAAAAGTCTACAAGCAATAAATGCTGGAGAGGGTGTGGAGAAAAGGGAACCCTCTTACACTGTTGGTGGGAATGCAAACTAGTACAGCCGCTATGGAAAACAGTGTGGAAAATTCTTAAAAAACTGGAAATAGAACTGCCATATGACCCAGCAATCCCACTTCTGGGCATACACACTGAGGAAACCAGATCTGAAAGAGACACGTGCACCCCAATGTTCATCGCAGCACTGTTTATAATAGCCAGGACATGGAAGCAACCTAGATGCCCATCAGCAGATGAATGTATAAGGAAGCTGTGGTACATATACACCATGGAATATTACTAGCCATTTAAAAAGAAAAATTTTTTTTTTCAATTTGAACCAGTCCTAATGAGATGGATGAAACTGGAGCCCTTATACAGAGTGAAGTAAGCCAGAAAGATAAAGAACATTACAGCATACTAACACATATATATGGAATTTAGAAAGATGGTAATGATAACCCTATATGCAAAACAGAAAAAAAGACACAGAAATACAGAACAGACTTTTGAACTCTGTGGGAGAAGGTGAGGGTGGGATGTTTTGAAAGAACAGCATGTATATTATCTATGGTGAAACAGATCACCAGCCCAGGTGGGATGCATGAGACAAGTGCTCGGGCCTGGTGCACTGGGAAGACCAGAGGAATCGGGTGGAGAGGGAGGTGGGAGGGGGGATCGGGATGGGGAATACGTGTAAATCTATGGCTGATTCATGTCAATGTATGACAAAACCCACTGAAATGTTGTGAAGTAATTAGCCTCCAACTAAAAAAAAAAAAAAAAGAAAAGTCTAGAGATAAGCCCACGCACCTATGGACACCTCATCTTTGACAAAGGAGGCAAAAATGTGCAATGGCGGAAAGACAATCTCTTTAACAACTGGTGCTGGGAAAACTGGTCAACCACCTGTAAAAGAATGAAACTAGAACACTTTCTTACACCATACACAAAAATAAACTCAAAATGTATTAAAGATCTACATGCAAGACCAGAAATTATAAAACTCTTAGAGGAAAACATAGGCAAAACACTCTCTGACATAAATCACAGCAAGATCCTTTATGATCCACCTGCCAGAGTAATGGAAATAAAAATAAAAATAAACAAATGGGACCTAATTAAACTTAAAATCTTTTGCATAATGAAGGAAACTATAAGCAAGGTTAAAAAGCAGCCTTCAGAATTGGAGAAAAAAGTAGCAAATGAAGCAACTGACAAAGAATTAATCTCTAAAATACAAGCAACTCACGCAGCTCAATACCAGAAAAATAAACGACCCAATCAAAAAATGGGCCAAAAAATTAAACAGACATTTCTCCAAAGAAGACATACAATGGCTAACAAACACATGAAAAGATGTTCAACATCAGTCATTATCTAGAGTGTGTTGGAACTCTCAGAGAAATGCAAATCAAAACCACAATGAGGTACCATCTCAGGCTAGCCAAAATGGCTGCCATCACAAAGTCTACAAGCAATAAATATTGGAGAGGGTGTGGATAAAAGGGAACTCTCTTACACTGTTGGTGGATATGCAAATTAGCACAGCTGCTATGGAGAACAGTGTGGAGATTCCTTAAAAAACCGGAAATAGAAGTGCCATATGATCCAGCAATCCCACGCTGGGCATACACACTGAGGAAACTAGAATTGAAAGAGACACATGTACCTCAAAGTTCATTGCAGCACTGTTTCCAATACCTAGGACATGGAAGCAACCTAGCTGTCCATCAGCAGACAAATGGATAAGGAAGTTGTGGTACATATACATGATGGAATATTACTCAGCTATAAAAAAGAACACATTTGAGTCAGTTCTAATAAAGTGGATGAAACTGGAGCCTATTATACAGAGTGAAGTAAGCCAGAAAGAGAAACATCAATACAGTGTATTAATGCATATATATGGAATTTAGAAAGATGGTAATGCCAACCCTATATGCAAGACAGCAAAAGAGACACAGATGTAAAGAACAGACTTTTGGACTCTGTGGGAGAAGGCGAGGGTGGGACGATATGAGAGAATAGCATTGAAATATGTATATTACCATATGTAAAACTGATAACCAGTGAAAATTCAATGCATGAGGCAGGGCACCCAAAGCTGGTGCTCTGGGACAACCCAGAGGGATGGGGTGAGAGAGGGGGTCAGGATGGTGGGACACATATACACCCATGGCTGATTCATGTCAATGTATGGCAAAACCACCACAATATTGTAAAGAAATTAGCCTCCAATTAAAATAAATAAATAAATTAAAAAAATAAAATGCACACTGATATGATAGCTGTCACAGTACAATCTAATAAAAGTTTTTTGAATGAAGTTAAAGACAACTAAGCACTACTAGAGCCATCTTAGTAGCCCAATGAACCTTTTCACCCATCCAATATTACTTGTTTTTCTTTTCAGATCTCCTATAGTTTCTGTTTTAGGGAGGTTGTTTCTGTGTCATTTGGTGCAAAAAATATTTGTAACTTTTCCATTTCTCTTATAAATGTTACCTCTTAGCATTAGTGCCCCTTTTGTCATCTGTGATGCTTTTAGGCCAGCATTCCATCTTGTTTTATAATTAAGGCTGATTCTCCTTTTATTTTTTTCCTGGTATTTACCAATATTATGTTGTACGAATGATATCTTTTATAAATATACATTCACATGTCTTTAAAAATGTTCAAAATTTATTGAGTCTTGTTTTAATCTAACATATAATCAGTTCATCTAAATAAATATTCTTTGAATGAAAAAATAGCATTATTTTTCATTTGTTGGGTACAATGTTTATATATTTCTTTAGATTAAGCCTGTTAATTTTTCTTTTAAAATAGTCTATATAAATTATTTTTAATGTCTTTGTTCTATCATGGTAAGAAAGAAGTATGTTAAAATTAACTACTGTAATCATATAAGTATCAGTTTCTCCTTGAATTCCACTTCTTTTTTATGTTTTATAAATTTTGAGGCTGTATTCTTAAACACCTAAAATTTAAAACTATGTTTTTTCTGATGAAAACCATGTAGTTACATTCTTCTAATAGTCATTGCCTTAAAGTTTTGTTTAATATTATAGCATAAAGTAGTCACATTATTATAACATAAAGTCATATATTACAACATAGTCAAATTAATAAATCAAAAGAAAAATGAATCACCTAGTTTACTTCTAGACTATACAAATAAGAACATTTTAACTTCATTTACAACATTTGGAACTTGTATCTGGGCATTGCCATATGTATCAATTCTATTATAATTCTTATTAATATTATTTTAAAAATCAATGTACACTGACATTTATTAATATGTTTATAACTTTTATTTTCTTTTCATTTTCATTCCTTTTTTTAAGTTGAATGCCTTTTGTCATGGATCAGTTTTTGTATTCTTGAAGTGTAAATGCTTTGTGCTTAGTCGTTCAGTCGTGTCTGACTCTTGCGACCTCGTGGACTGTAGCCCGCCAGGCTCCTCTGTCCATGGGATTTTCCAGGCAAGAATATTGGAGTCAGTTGCCATTTCCTACTCTGTAAATGCTTTAGTATTTCCTATAGCAAGAGTGTGCAGGTAGTAAGAAATCATATATTGTTTTCTCTGAAAAAGGTTTTATTCTGTTACCACTCACCACCATATTCTGTTATCAGTTTTGTTAATGTATAATTGATGTAAAATACATTGCACATATTAAACAATGTGATAACTTTGATAAATATACAAACTGTGAAACCATCACCATAGTCAAGATAGTCAGTGTATCCAACACCTCAACAATTTTTTGTATCCCTTTGTAATCCCTGCCTCCCATTCCTCCTTACCCCCTACTCTTCAGATAATGACTGATGTACTTTCTGTCACTATGAATTAAAGTTTAAAAAGAGCTTCATGTAAAAGGAATCATATAGTATATATATCTTTAATCCAACTTCTTTCACTTGGCATAATTGTTTTGAGATTCATCCATATTGTTGTATGCATCAGTAGTTAGTTCATTGTACTGCTGGGTAGTATTCCATTGCATTCTTATATCACAATTTGTTTATCCATTCACCTATGAAGGGACATTTGGATTGTTTCCAGTTTGGGGGATATTACCAATAAAAATACCTTCAGTTTTAAAGGATATTTTTGCTGGATATAAAAGTTTTAATCTCACTTCTGAATATTAATGTAAACTCCTAAAAAAACACATAAAATCCAGCAGCCTCCTGAAACCTGATGCCTTTTGAGCAACTAGAGTTTACTCTAGGATGCAATAATGAATTAATATTAGAAGATATGTATATATATGTATATATATACATATATATATATACAATTTATCCTATTAACAGATATAAGGAGAAAATAGTAAGACCTTCTCCATGGATACTGAAAAATCATTTGATAAAATTTAATAGTCGTTCTTCTTAAAAACACTCAAAAATGAAAATAAATGGCTAATTTATTTACATGACTCATCTAAAAAGAAATCTATGTTGGATACACAATATCCTAGGCACAACATAAACAATTCTCATAGATCATAAATAACAATTAGACAAGGCAACTCCTTAACTGTTGTGGAACAAGATAGAATTGCCGCTCCATGACTATGTCTGAAATAAGACAGAGACAAGGATATAGTCTCCAATCACAAAAATAACTGAACAACTTTCTCTCTGACTAGCATATGTAACTGGTGCTTTTATTTTGACAATGACATCTGTTATCTTGCTTTAATCTTCTTACCTCTGTTTGAAAATACAAGATTTCTCCTAGTTCCTGCAGCTTCTAATCTCTATTTCTTTCTAATCTCCAGCAGAAACTCAAATCCTGTAACAATCCCTTCCCCTCTTACTTAGAGCCCTTCAATTCTTCTGTTGTGCATTTCCCTTTGCTGCAGCAAGATAAATAAACCTAAATTTGTTTGACTACAGGTATGTTTCTACTGATTTTAGCTAAAGAGTTTTACTGTACCAATGACATATTCAAGTGGCCATGAAAGAAAATTGATATATATTTACCTACTTAGAAGTTTCTGCGGGACAAAACAATGTAAGCAAAGTCAAGAGGCAAATAAAATATATTTGGAACTCATATTACAGAGATTAATAACATATGAGGAAACAAAAGAAATAGAAATGTCAATAATTTAAAATGTATAAAGAATATGAAAAGACATCACAGGAAAGGAAATGACTTTTAAAAATATAAAATGTTGAAGTGATGTCAGAAAGATGGTGACAGAAAGTGATGTCAGAAAGAAATAGGAGGATTCTGACTTTCTCTCTCTTCACAGATGCACTGAATAAACAGCTACATAGTTGAGAGATTCTTATACTCTGAGTGACAGGAAATACTCACAACACAATAGGTTGGAAAAGCTGAGTCACATTAATGAAATAAACTCCATCCCTGGATTACAACTTGGATGTACTCCAAATCCCAATTTCTTCCTGAGGTGTGAAGATTTTGGACCACACACCTAATGTCCCAACTTCTATGGCTTCCAAATGAAAATCCAGCTCCCAAATCACCCAGCTATGAGACTGAAAGGAGCTTGGCATTTGTGTGTCCCCAGGACCATATGAGGCAAAGAAGTCATTCTAAACTGATGTGTAAACACTTGCTCTGGTTATAAACACTTGCTCACCAGGCTCACTGTAGAAGGAGCAGGTGAAAGTACTTCAGATTCTTCCTGGAAAGGGTTAAACTGAATATTTTTCAAGCTACTGCCTGAGAATCATGTTTCTACCTAGTCTGCACCTGGGAGGTGACTGTGCAGGAAATTAGCAGAATTTTAGGAACACAGTGTATACAATGCCACATCTTTCCCAGCTGTTGCCTGAAGTTTGGGCTTTCAATTAGGTTTCATCTAGGAGCTGACAGGGCAGGCAATTTAGTAGTTTTCTAGAAGCATGTCCACATTTCCTTTCCTTCAGGGCACCGATGAAACTTGGCAAAGCATAATCTCCCAGGGGCCACTAAGAACAAAGATGGCAATTTGGACAAAAAGAAAGATTTGAGAGGCACTTAAGAATCTTTAATCAGGCTGATGGGCAAGAATCATCTCCTACATGAGGCCAGTCTGTCAAGACTAGGAGAGATGGCTGTTTTATTTAAAGTATAAAAACCAATATGAACATTCGAGGAAAATGAAGAGAGAAATAAAAGAACAAACAAAAGAATAAGATAAATATCCAGAAAACTGACCCTAATGGGATGGAGATAAATAGTTTATGTGACAGAGAATTCAAAATTGTGGTCATAAAGATGCCCAAAGAGGTCAGGAGAGCAATGTTTGAAGAAAGTGAGAATTTCAACAAAGAGGAAAAAATATGTAAAAGCACTGTAAAATATAAAATCAATCCCAAATATTCATTGGAGCGACTGATGCTGAAGCTGAATCTCCAATACTTTGGCCACCTGATGTGAAGAGCTGATTCATTGGAAAAGACCCTGATGCTGGGGAAGATTGAAGGCAGGAGGAGAAGGAGGAAACAAAGGATCGGAAGGTTGGATGGCATCACCAACTCAACGGACATGAGTTTGAACAAACTCCAGGAGACAGTAAAGAACAGGGAAGCCTGGCATGCTGCAGTCCATGGCATCTCAAAGAGTCAGACATGACTTAGCAACTGAACAACAATAACAACAACTAAGCAAAAATCTCTTTATAGTGGTGAAGAATACAACAACTGAACTGAATATTTCAATAGAGAAAATAAACAGCAGACTAGATCGAGTGGAAAAAAGTATCAGTTAATTCAAAGACAGGAAAAGGAAATCATTCAATCAAGAAGAGCAAAATGTTTAAAAAAGAATAAAAAAGAGAGAAGGTAGTTTAAGGAACTTACGGGTTACAATCTAGTGTACCAATGTCTGTATTATGGGAGTCTGAAAAAGCTAAGAGAGAAAGAAAGGGACAGAAAGTTCACTCAGAGGAATAATGGTTGGCCATTCTTTGCTACCCAGAGAGGGGTGCATTGTTCTGAGTTCTTGTCATAAATTAAAGGAAAACCTCCACTACGTCTGGAGCCTTTGATGCCCAGCAAATGAAAGAGGTGTATGACCTCAAATTCCTTGCAGCAGGAACCTACTTAGGTGGCATCAACCTTAACTTTCAAATGGAACAGTTAATCTACAAAGAAAAAGTGGTAACATCTACATCATAAATCTGAAGAGAACCTGGGAGACGTTTCTGCTGACAGCTCATGCCACTGTTGCCTTGAAAACCTGGCTGATATCAGAGTCATATCCTCCAGGAATACTGGTCAGCAAGATGTGGTAAAGTTGCTGCCACTGCATCCACTCCTATTGCTGGCTGTTTCACTCCTGGAACATTCCCTAACCAGATTCAGGCAGCCTGCAAGGAGCTATGACTTCTGGTGGTTGCTAATCCCAGGGCTTACCACCAGCTTCTCCAGAGGTATCTCATGTTAGCCTACTTACTATTGCTCTGTGTAACACAGACTCTCCTTCCCACTCTGCAGATATTACCATCTATGTAACAAGGGAGTTCACTCTGTGGATGCTGTCCCAGGAAGTTCTGTGCATGCACGTATCATCTCCTATGAAAACTTGAAGGCATGAAGATCATGTCTGATCTCTACTTTTCAAAATTTTGAAAAGCAAAAGCAGGACACTTCTGAAATGGATGTAAGCATGGAGAAATTTCAAGACGAATGGATTGCTTCAGCTTCCAAATTTATTGCTACTCAGCCCTAGGTTGCAGACTAGTCTGAAGGTGCCCTCTATGCTTACTCAGAAGCTTCCTATTGAAAACTGGGACACTCAGCCTGCATTGCAGACCGGTCTGCAACTCCCAATGCTCAGGTCACTGAATGGGTAGGAACTACCACTGAAGCTATTCTCCCATAGTCTCTTTAATAGAAAATGGAATAAGGATGTTGGAAAATAAACAATTTCAAAAAAAGAAAAGAAAAGAAAGAAAAAAAAAAAGTCTGAGGATGTCCCAAACTGGAGGAAGGAAAACTAAATCAAGGAAGCTGAAAGAAAGCCAAAAAGATAAACCAAAGAGATCCAGACCAAGATACATTATAATCAAATTGTCAAACGTTAAAGAGAAGTCTTGAAAGAAGAAAAAGAAAAACCTGCCAACCAAGAATACTATATTGGGCAAATCTGTCCTAAAATGAAAGGGAGATAAAGACATTCTCAGAAAAACAAAAGCTGAACTAATTTATCATTACTAGAAATGTTAAAGGAAATTCTTCAAGTTGAAATAAAGTACACTAAATAATAAAAGCCTTTGGACTTGAACACAGCAGAAAATTTGAAGAGGAATTATAGCTCAGAGTTTAAAATGTCCAGGTCATGGGCAGAAATAAAATCCTCTAGAAATACAAAATAAACTGGGTTTACACATGGGTTCAAAACTTTCACCACTCAGAAAGTACAGAAAATCTAAAATAGAAATTGAGAAAGAAGTTTGTAAACCTTTAAGACCTAGGCAGACATATGTAAAATATATAGCTAGGGAAGTTGCTGTGTAACACAGGGAACTCAGCCTGGTGCTACTGACAACCTAGAGGGGTAGGATGGGGTGGGGATAGTGAGGTTCAAGAGGAAGGAGATATATGTATACTTATGACTGATTCACGTTGTATAGCAGAAACCAACATAATATTGTAAAGTGACTATCTTCCAATTAAAACTAAATTTAAAAAAATTAATAAAATGCAAAAAATAAAATAAAGACTTAGATCAAGATGGCAGAATAGAAGGAAATGAAGTTCACCTTCTCCTACATACATCAAATACGCCGTACTTGTAGAACATTTCTAACAATGTACATTCTGAACACTGGCAGAAGAGCCCATACAAACAAATCTGCAAGAAAGACCACCACATAACTGGGTAGGATGAAGGAAAAATAAAACAGGAATTGAGATAGGATCTGCACCCTTGGGAGGGAGTTGTGAAAGAGGAAAGAGTCTCTCACCATTTGAACAAACTTTACTGAGTGGAAGATCAGCCAGGACAGGAAGAGAGCTTCAGAGGCTCAAAGGAGAATGCAATAGCCAAAATGCAGCAGGAGTGCAGAGAGACCAGCACAAATGTTTCTGGCCACTTTGATGCACTCCCCAGCCTGAGACATGATAAAACCAAGAGCTTGTTTTATGAAAAGGTAAATGAAATTGACAAACTTATAGCCAGGCTTACCAAGAAAAAAGAGGGAGGACCCAAGTAAACAAAATAAGAAGTGACAAAGGAGAAATAACAACTGATCCCACAGAAACACAAAACCATAAGAGAATACTATGAACAATTACATGCCAATGAAGTCGACAACTTGGAAGAAATGGGAAAGTTTCTAGAAACATACAGTGTACCAAAACTGAACCAAGAAGAAATAGATAATTTGAACAGACCTAGAAGTGAAGTATAATTTTTAGTAAAAAAAAAATTCCCTGCAAACAAAATTCTAGGACTAGGTGGCTTCACTATGGAATTCTATCAAGCATACAAGGAAGAGGTTTTACTTATCCTTCTCAAACTCTTCCATAAGATTGAAGAGGGAGGTGGGAGGGGGGATCGGGATGGGGAATACATGTAACTCCATGGCTGATTCATGTCAATGTATGACAAAACCCACTGCAATGTTGTGAAGTAATTAGCCTCCAACTAATAAAAATAAACGAAAAAAAAAAAAAGATTGAAGAGGAGCGGACACTCCCAAAAGACATATTTGAACAAAATACTAGCAAACCAAACACAACACATTAAAAAGAAAAATCATACACCATGACCAAGTGGGATTCACCCCAATGTTGACAAGGATGTTCAACATTGCAAATCAATCAACATTGATACACCTCATCAACAAATAAGACAAAAACCACATAATCATCTGAATGGATGCAGAAAAAGCACTGGACCAAATTCAGTATTTATTTATGATAAAAACTTTTTATAAAGTGAGTATAGAGGGAATATATTTCAACATAATGAAAACAATCTACGACAAACTCACAGACAATACTCAACAGTGAAAAGCAGAAGGTCATTCTAAAATCTGGAAGAAGGATGTTCACTCTCACCACTTCTGTTCAATATAGTATTAGAAACCCTAGTCATAGCAATCAGAAAAGAAAAGGAAATAACATGTATCCAAATTGGAAGGGAAGAGGTAAAATTGTCATTATATGCAGATGTTCAGATCAGTTCAGTTTAGTTAAGTGGCTCAGTCGTGTTTGACTCTTTGCGACCCCATGAACTGCAGCACGCCAGGCCTCCCTGTCCATCACCAACTCCTGGAGTTCACCCAAACCCATGTCCATTGTGTCAGTGATGCCATCCAATCATCTCATCCTCTGTCGTCCCCTTCTCCTCTTGCCCCCAATCCCTCCCAGCATCAGGGTCTTTTTCAATGAGTCAGCTCTTCGCATGAGGTGGCCAAAGTATTGGAGTTTCAGCTTCAGCATCAGTCCTTCCAATGAACACCCAGGACTGATCTCCTTTAGGATGGACTGGTTGGATCTCCTTGCAGTCCAAGGGACTCTCAAGAGTCTTCTCCAGCACCAGAGTTCAAAAGCATCAATTCTTCGGTGCTCAGCTTTCTTTAAGTCCAACTCTCACATCCATACATGACCACTGGAAAAACCATAGCCTTGACTAGATGGACCTTTGTTGGCAAAGTAATGTCTCTGCTTTTTAATATGCTGTCTAGGCTGATCATAACTTTCCTTCCAAGGAGCAAGCGTCTTTTAATTTCATGGCTGCAATCACCATCTGCAGTGACTTTGGAGCCCAGAAAAATAGTCAGCCACTGTTTCCACTGTTTCCCCATCTATTTGCCATGAAGGATATGCAGATGACAGAATACTATATATAGAAAACCCTAAAGACTCCACAGAAAAACTACTAGAACTGATGAACAATTTCAGCAAGGTAGCAGGATATAAGATTAACATACAGAAATTGGTTCTATTTCTTTGCACTCACAATGAAACATCAGAAAGCAAATTTTTTAAAAAATCCCTTTAAAATTGCATCACATGGTAGCTCTATTTTTAGTTTTTAAAGTAACCTCTGTATTGTTCTCTGGTATTGATTCCTTCCTGAGTATTATTAATTTCAAAAATTGTGCTGTTTGTCTCTGTATGTTCATTCCTTATTTCTTCTAGGTCTTTGTTAATTGATTCTTGCATTTTCTCCATTGTATTTTTGAGGTTTTGGATCATCTTGACTATTATTCTGAATTCTTTTTCAGGTAGTTTGCCTATTTCTTCTTCATTTACTTGGACTTGTATGCTTTTAGGTTGTTCCTTCATTGTGCAGTATTTCTCTGCCTTTTCAATATATATTTTTTAACTTATTGTGTTTGAGGTCTCCTTTTCCCAGGCTTTGAGTTTGAATTCTTTCTTCTTTTTGGTTTCTGCCCCTGTAAGTTTGGTCCAGTGGTTTGTGTAAATTTCATGTAGGGTGTGATTTGTACTTGTGCTCTGGTGGGAGGAAGTGAGTTGTTTTTTTTTTTTTCTTTTTCCTCTTATGGGCAGGACTGAATGAGGTGGTAACCCTGTCTGCTGATGATTGGGTTTGTGTTTTTGTCTTGTTTCTTGTTCTGATGAGGTGTCCTGCACAGGGTGCTACTGGCAGGTGGGCTATGCTGGGTCTTGTATAAAAGTGGTTGCCTTTGTGGGAGTTCTTACTATTTGATACTCCCTAGTGTTAGGAGTTCTTAGGTAGCTTAGGGTCTTGGAGTCAGTGCTTTCACTCCAAAGGCTCAGGGCCTGATCTCTGGCTGGGAATGGAGATTCCACAGGTGGTTTGTTATGGCATTAAATGGGATTAAAACAAATACCCCAAAATGAGAAACAAAAGTCACACCCTAGACAAGTGGCAATTGCAAAATCAAGCAAACAATAGCTAAAATAATGGAATATACACACATACATATATACCCATAAGCAAAAGCAAAACAGTCCAAAAGAAAAAAAAAAGTACAATTGATTGACCCGGTGAACAAAGGAAATCTAAAATGATATCCATCAGTTAAGAGCAAAACTAACTAAAGCACAAACTGAAAAACAAAACTAAAGCAAGGTGCCAACTGGGGAATAAAGCAATGAAAATAATGAAAATATAGTGAGAAAAAGAAAGAAGTGTAAAGTTAAATAGAGGTAGATAAAGAAGATTTATATATATTAAAGGTTAACTGCAATGAGAAAAGAACAGTAGGAAAAGCAAATAAGGGAATAAATGTAGGAAAAATAATAATAAATCTAAAAGATTAAAAAATTTAAATTTAAAATTAAAATTTAAAAGAGAAGAGAAAAAAAAGAAAACCTCACAGAATCTTATAAGGCTAACATAGAGGCAGAAGTATATAACAGAAATAAAAAGTGTGATTAAAAAAATTCTCAAAAGCTTAAATAGATTTAATAGTACTAATGAAATTGACAACTACAACAACAGAGGGGGAAAAAAGGGAAAGGGAAAAAAGAAAAAAATATCCAGAAGCAACCACAGAACAAGTCAAAATAGAAGAATAATAAATGTTTTTCTTGAGTCTGCTGTCAGCATCCTTTCCCTCGCTGGGAGTCACAGTCCACCTTGACTCTCTAGGATGCCCTCCAGTAACTGGGCTGGTCTCTGGACCTGCTGTGGGGGCAGCTCAGTCTCTAATCTGGTCCTGCTCCCATGTGTTCTTGTCTCCAATTTTCACAGCTGTCAGAACTAGTGCGTTTTCTTTTGTGAGAGCTCTCATTGTCCTTTTATACATTCCATAGTGACAGAGTCTGCCTGGTTGATCAGGCGGATTTAATCTGCAGCTTGTACAGCTGGTGGGAAGGTTTTGCGTCTTCTTCCTTAGCCACACTGCCCCTGGGTTTCACTTGTGGTTTTATCTTCACCTCTGCCTGTGGATCGTCCACTGGAGTTTGCTGCTGAGGCTGCTCTGGAGGACTTGGGTCTGACACAGTGGGGGCCAGGTGTGGAGGTGGCACAGATGCTTGGGTGGCAGTGGCCCTGGCATCACCAGGTACTCAGAGGAGCCAGTGGTTAGGGCAGCAGGAAATATCATGCTCTTAGAAGGGCATGGCAACCCACTCCAGTATTCCTGCCTGGAGAATCCCCCAGACAGAGAAGCTTGGCAGGCCACAGTCCACAGGATCTCAGAGTTGGATATGATCAAAGTGACCCTATGTGCACAGATGTAGGACTTTTTCTAGCCTCTGGCAGCTCTGTCCCAGTGAAGAGCATGCATGGAAGTGGTGCAGTTGCTTAGATCATGGGGACCCTGGCAATGCTGGCTATGCAGGAGCACTGGCAGCTATTGTCACTGGAGATATGGTGCTACTAGGGCTTTTTCTAGCCTGTGGCAGCTCTGCCCCAGTGATGACTGAGCATGAAGGTGGTGCAGCTTCTTGGGTTGCCGGGACCTTGGCAGCGCCAAGTGTGCCGGGACACGGGCTGCTTCAGATGTAGGAACTATGGCCTTATCAGAGTCCTTTTCTAGACTCTGCCACCTCCTTCTTTTGCCTTCAGTCTTTCCAAGCATCAGGGTCTTTTGCAGTGAGAGTTGGCACTTTGCATCAAGTATTGGAGCTTAAGCATCAGTCCTTCCAATGACTATTCAGAGTTGACTTCCTTTAGGATTGATTGGTTCGATTTCCTTGTAGTCCAAAGGACTTCTCCACCACCACAGTTGGAAAGCATCAGTGCTCAGCCTTCTTTGTGGTCCAACTCTCACATACTTACATGACTACTGGAAAAACAGTAGCTTTGACTATATGGACCTTTGTTAGCAAAGTGATGTCTCTGCTTTTTAATACACTGTCTAGGTTTGTCATAGGTTTCCTTCCAAGGAGCAAGCGTCTTTTAAATTCATGGCTGCAGTCACTTTCTGCAGTGATTTTGGAGCCCAAGAAAATAAAGTCTGTCACTGTTTCCACTTCTATTTGCCATGAAATGATGGGACTGGATGCCATGATCTTGGTTTTTTGAATGTTGAGTCTTTAGCAGCTTTTTCACTCTCCTCTTTCACCTTCACCAAGAGGCTCTAGTTCCTCTTCACTTTCTGCCATTAGTGTGGTATCATCTGCATATCTGAGGTTGTTGATATTTCTCCAGCAGTCTTGACTCCAGCTTGTTTCATCCAGCCCAGTATTTCACATGATGTACTCTGCATATAAGTTAAATAAGCAGGGTGACAATATACAGCCTTGATGCACTCCTTTCCCAATTTTGAACCAGTCCATTGTTCCATGTCTGATTCTTGGACTGCATACAGTCCAACAGAACTTGTTGCTTCTTGATCTGCATACAGGTTTCTCAGGAGGCAGGTAAGGCAATCTGGTAGTCCCATCTCTTGAAGAATTTTCCAAAGTTTGTCATGATCCACACAGTCAAAAGCTTTAGTGTAGTCAATGAAGCAGAAGAAGATGTTTTTCTGGAACTCCCTTGCTTTCTCCATGATTCAACAAATGTTAGCGATTTGATCTCTGATTCCTCTGCCTCTTTGAAACCCGGCTTGTACATCTGGAAGTTCTAGGTTCACATACTGCTAAAGCCTAACTGGAAGGATTTTGAGCATAACCTTACTAGCATGTGAAGTGAGCACAGTTGTATGGTAGTTTGAACATTTTTTTGGCATTACCCTTCTTTGAGATTGGGATGAAAGCTGAATTTTTCCAGTCCTGTGGCCACTGCTAAGTTTTCCAAATTTGTTGACGTACTAAGTGCAGCATTTTAACACCATCATCTTTTAGAATTTTAAATAGCTCAGGTGAAATTTCATCACCTCCACTAACTTTGTTTGTACTAATGCTTTTTAAGGCCCACTTGACTTCACACTGCACGATGTCTGGCTCTAAATGAGTGACCACACCATTATGGTTATCCCAGTCATTAAGACCTTTTTGGTATAGTTCTTCTGTGCATTCTTGCCACTTCTTCTTAATCTCTTCCTCTTGTGTTAGGTCCTTACTGTTTCTGTGCTTTATCGTGTCCATCCTTGCATGAAATGTTTCCTTGATATCTCCAATTTTCTTGAAGAAATCTGTAGTCTTTCCCATTCTGTGATTTTCCTCTATTTCTTTGCATTTAAGAAAGCCTTCTTATCTCTCCTTGCTGTTCTCTGGAACTCAGCATTCAGTTGAATATATATTTCCCTTTCTCCTTTGCCTTTTACTTCTCTTTGACCTCAGCTACCTGTAAAGCTTCCTCAGACAACCACTTTGCCTTCTGACATTTCTTTTTTGGGGGGACGGTTTTCATCACTGCCTCCTGTACAATGCTATGAACCTCCATTATAGTTCTTCAGGTACTCCTTCTATCAGGTCTAATCTCTTGAATACATTAATCACCTCTACTATGTAATCACAAGGGATTGATTTAGGTCATACCTGAATAGCCTAGAAGTTTTTCCTACTTTCTTCAATTTAAGCCTGAATTTTGCAATAAGGAGTTCATGATCTGAGCCACAGTCAGCTCCCGGTCTTGTTTTTACTGACAAGTAAAAGATAGTTCTCCATCTTTGGCTGCAAAGAACATAATAGATCTGATTTTAGCATTGACCACCTGGTGATGTCCATTTGTAGAGTCTCCTGTGTTGTTGGGAAAGGGTGCTTGTCATGACAAGTGTGTTCTCTTGACCAAACTCTGTTAGCCTTTGCTTTGCTTCATTTTGTACTCCAAGGCCAAACTTGCCTGTTATTTCAGTATTTCTTGGCTTCAGCATTCCAATCCCCTGTGATGAAAAGGACATTTTTTTTTTGCTGTTAGTTCTAGAAGGTTTTGTAGGTCTTCACAGAATAGGTCAACGTTAGCTTCTTTGGCATCAGTGGTTGGGGTGTAGACTTGAATTACTGTGATGTTGAATTGTTTGCTTTGGAAAGGAACCAAGATCATTCTATCATTTTTGCGGTTGCACCTTTGCTTGGCTCCCTTGCAGTAAAGTCTTTTCTTGTAATAGGCTGCACAGTGGGTAATGAGCCCGACTGCTTGGTACCATGATCAGACTGGCTAACGCCCAAAAAACTGATGATAGGCTCTGTTGTGATCAGTGTAGGATAATAGCCACTCTCAAACATTGCTGATTTAGTGCAAATTTATATATCCACATTTGGAAAACAATTTGGCAATGTCCAAAACATTGTATGCAGCATACTACATTTTGTGCAATAAATGGAAAAATAGATCTTTATAATTGATTGTATATAAAAAAAACTATAGAATAAGAAAAATGGTTTCCTTCTTGTAAGACTTGTAAGACTTGGGATGGAATGAGGCAAATGGTGGGTAGGGGTGAAAATAACTTGCTACTTGAAACCATTTTATATTGCTTTGATTCATAATTTGTATGGAGGAATACTTGCTCTTTCAGATAGCTCCTATTACTATGGGACTTCCTTAGTGGCTCAGACGGTAAAGAATCTGCCTGCAATGCAGGAGACCCAGATTCAGTCTCTGGGTCTGTAAGATCTCTTGGAGAACGGAATAGCAACCCACTCCAGTATTCTTGCCTCCATGGACAGAGGAGCCTGGCAGGCAAGAATCCATGAGGTTGCACAGAGTTGGACATGACTGAACGACTAACACACACACACCTATCACTATATATTTAAAATTTTCTTTTTAAACAACTTTTAAAATTGCTCCCCCCACCCCCATTTATACAAATATGTTCTGGTTGCTAAAAATTACAATTCTGTCTTTACCAACTCGTTAAGTTCTGGATGTCATTCTTTTCTCCATTTTTTTTGACATCTTTTTTTTCTTCTAGGGTTGATCCACATTCATTATTTCCCTATCCTCACTGTTTATTTGTCATTCCACTGCATTCCTATTTCAGTGATGTCCAGTGGACACTGTTAAGGCCTATCTTGCCTAATATCTCTGTTTCATTTTCTTCTTGACATTTTTCCTTCTTGTGGATTTTGTGATAAAATTTTATCCAGTGCTGGGAACTCTGAACATCTACATGTAAAAGAATGAAATCAGAACACTCCTTAACTCCATACACAAAAATAAACCCAAAATGGATTAAAGACCTAAATGTAACACCAAACACTATGAAACTTTAGAGGAAAACAGGAAGAACACTCTGACATAAATCACAGCAAGATCTTTTTTGACCCACTTCCTAGAGTAATAAAAATAAAAACAAAAGTAAAAAAATGGATTTAATTACATTTAAAAGGTCTTGCACAGGCTTCCCCAGCTGGCTTAGTGGTAAAGAATCTGCCTGCAATGCAGGAGACACAGGAGATGTGGGTTTGATCTCTGGGTTGGGAAGATCCTCTGGACGAAGGCATGGCAACCCACTCCAGTATTCTTGCTGGGAATATCCCATGGACAGAGAAACCTAGTGGGATAATGTCGATGGGGTCACAAAGAGTCAGACATCAGTGAAGCAACTGAGCACAGCACAA
This sequence comes from Cervus canadensis, assembly GCF_019320065.1. Classification (NCBI taxonomy): domain Eukaryota; kingdom Metazoa; phylum Chordata; class Mammalia; order Artiodactyla; family Cervidae; genus Cervus; species Cervus canadensis. The sequence goes on along the minus strand of NC_057417.1, from coordinate 15,328,827 downwards.
AAGGTTTTGTACAAGAAAGAAAACCATAAATGAGATGAAAAGACCACCTTCAGAATGGAAGAAAATGTTTGCAAATGAAGCAACTGGGATTAATCTCCAAAATACACAAACAGCTCATGATATTTAACAGCATAAAAGCAAAAACCCAATCAACAAATGGGCAGAAGACCTAAACAGACAATTCTCCAAAGAAGACATACAAATGACCAAGAGGCACATGAAAGGATGTTCAATATTACTAACTGTTAGAGAAATGCAGACTAAAACTTCAATGAGGTGTCACCTCACTCTGGTCAGAATGACCATCATCAAAAAATCTGCAAAGACTAAATGCTGGAGAGGGTGTGGAGAAAAAGGCACCATCTCGTACTGTGATGGGGATGTGAACTGTTACAGCCACTATGGAGAACAGTATAGAGATTACTTTAAAAAACTAAAAATAGAACCATATGATCTAGAAATCCCTCTACTGGGCATATACCCTGAGAAAACTGTAATTAAAAAAGACACATGCACTTCAATGTTCACTGCAGCACTATTTACAGTAACCAGGACATGGAAGCAGCCTAAACATTCATTAACCTATGAATGGATAAAGAAAATGTGGTACTTTTATACAATGGAATATTCTCAGTCATAAAGAGGACTGAAATTGGATAATTTCTAGAGAAGTGAATGGACCTAGGCTCTGTCACACAGAGTGAAGTAAGTCAGAGAGAGGAAAACATTGTATATTAACTCATATATGTGGAATCTAGAAAATGGTACAGATGAACCTACTTGCTGGGCAGGAATAGTGATGCAGATATAGAGAACAGACGTGTGGACACAGAGTCGGGGGAAGGAGAGTGGAATGAATTGGGAAATTAGGATTGAAATATATACACTATCATGTGTTAAATAAATAACTATTGGGAACCTTCTCTGTAGCACAGGGGGCTCAGCTCAGTGTTCTGTGAGGACCTAGATGGGTGGGATGGGTTGGAGAGAGGTCTAAGAGGGACGGAATACATGGATGCATATAGCTGATTTGCTCTGTTGTACAGCAGAAACTTGTAAAGCAACAATACCCCAATTAAAAAATATTTATCCAGATTTTCTTCCTAACTCTCTAATATTCCTCAAGTTTTTCTCCAATTATTCTCTCTCTCACTCCATGTCTTAGAAATGTTGATCCTTGGGACTCAGCCCATATCTTTCTTCTCATTGTTATACATACTCCAAATAGATTGTCTCACTTCCACAGTTTAAATTTCACTTGTACTTTGATGAATTCTGAGGGATTTATATCTCCATATCAATTCACTATCATAGATTTCAACTGTCTACTGGATATTTTCCCATTTAAATGTGTCATAAACATCTAACATTCAATATATTCTTCTCCAAATATACTCATCTCTTGTCTTTACTATCTGGATAAACAGAACTTTCACTCATTCATTGGCTCAAGATAGGTTCCTGGGCAATATCTTAGGTTCCTTTCTTTTCTTATAACCCACATCCAAATGGAGCCCAAACCTGGACAAATTTTACTTTCTCAGTATCTTTCATAATCACTTTTTAAAATCAGTTTTATATCAAACTCCAATTATGTAAGAGCAGGTTATGTGAAATAATCATTCTTCCTGTTTTTCATTTGATTCATTTACAGGTAATCAGATTTTTTTCAGCCAGAAAGAGTATTTGCCTTTTCCCAAACTTGGGATGTTATCATGACTATTACTGTCCCTGCACTCTGTTACATTTGAGAAAATAATGTGTATGTGTGTATATATATATATATATATATATATCTCAATGCTTTCTTCCATGCCCTCCACCCATTTCTCTGGTTACCTTAGGGCACGAATTCAGTGATTAGGTCTAGAAATACCTTTCTGATATTTTCAGTGATGTTAATGCCATCAATTAACACAACTCCAGAGGTTGTGATCTCCTCTCCAGTCAACATTTTGAATGTAGTGGTTTTTCCGGCTCCATTTAATCCAAGTAATCCAAAGCACTCATACTTTGAGACTAAAAGGGAGATATTTCTCACAGCCTTTACAACTGGACACTTATAGTAAATCTGAGAAAATTAAAAGAGAACCACAGTGTACTGAAGCACTGATAATGGGTCAACCACAACCATAACCTCAGACCCTGTGGACTGTTACGTATGGACAGTTTCCGAAAAGTCTTTCCCCTTTCAGTCCTCTATTTTACCAGAATGTACATAGATCCCATAGAACTCCAATGAATTAGTAATACTACCAACAAATTCGTGGCAGGGAAGGTGGGCTAAATCTTGGTGCAAGGTTGGACACTGAATGACTTTACCTTTGAAAGTTCATTGAAAAGCAAAGGGGCAGCCGTGAACCTAGGTAACAGTTTCTGGACTCTCTTTCTTTCATTTATTACATCTTTATCTCCGTATTCCTTGATTACTTGGATGGAAACTGTAGCCTGTATTTTCAAGACAAAGATCACAGATTTGAATACACGTTAGACATTTTGGCTTAAACTGGGTGGCTTTTTGGAAAGCTGACCTGAGGGAGTAATTTCAAAGATGTCACAAAATATTTGAGTAATTTCTATTAATGAGCCTCTCTACCAATTTCCTGAGGAGGGCATGGCAACCCACTCCAGTCTTCTTGCCTGGAGAATCGCCATGGACAAAGGACCTGGCAACCTACAGTCCATAGGGTCACGAAGAGTTGTACACGGCTGAATGACTAAGCACAGCACCAATTTCCTGAACTCTTATGCACAAATTTATTCCTGACTTGCTTATTTTTTTCTTTGTCATGCGGCGTGCAGGATCTTAGTTCTTCAACTAGGGACCGAACCCGTGCTCCCTTCAGTGAAAGCCTGGAGTCTTAACCACTAGACTGCCAGGGAATTCCCATGACTTGCTTATTTTTGAAATTGTAGTCATGAACAAATTTTCTTATAAGCATGAGTAAGCAGTATGTCCTTGCCAGTGATGTGGACATTTTGTGGAGAACAAAAGCGACAATGATACTATCACTTATTACTTAGTGTGATCTGCTACAACCAAAATATATTCAAGAGAGCATTAGGTTTAAGAGAGAAGAATGAGCTCCTTTTTTTGATTAGGGCCCCTTATTGGTGAAGTTTGAGCTGAGTTTGGAGAATAAACAAAAATATATTGAGAGAATGAAGGTAGGTTGGGGATGGAAGAAAGGTTGCCATTAGTAGTGGGAGCTTAAAGAAAGTTGTGTGAGAATGAAACATGGTGTGTCTTGTGAACAGTAATTTGTTACTGCTTGAGCAAAGTTTTGTTGTTTTGAACTGCTCATGTTTAATTCAAGTACTCATTTAATGGTAATGGTTGAGGAATGGATCAGGAGAATATATTCAGCTCACATGCTAATTCAGTAAACATGCTAATCACGAGAAGAGAGCTGCTTTAATTGCTTTTTTCTTTTCCAATCTCAAAATTGATAGAATGCAAGTGCTAAGAGTGAATATCCTCACCCAATTTTCAATCTTAGAGGGAAAACATTTAGTCCTTCTCTTTATGTTTACTGTAGGCTTTACATATAAACACGACTGAAGTGACTTAGCAGCAGCAGCAGTTACATGTAAACAGATGCCACTCATTAGGTTAAGGTAGTTCCTTTCTTTCCCTAGTGGTGTAGTTTTAAAAAAATCATAGAAGGTTGTTAAATGTCACATGATTTTCCTGCAATAATTGACATGAACATGTGATTTTTCTTCCTGAGATGATCAATATTGTAACATTGATTTATTTTCAAATATTAAACTAATTTTATATTCATGGAATAAATCCTACTTGTTCATTTCTTCCATTTATTCCTATATTCTTTTTTAAAAAAGATTTATTTATTTATTTTTGGTTCTATTCAAGTGTAGATCAGTGAAAGTTCAATCACTGAATGAATGAACAATTAAAAAATCCCAAGGCAAAACTTGGAGATTGTGTGAACTATGAGACCTATGTAAAGCAATAGTTAGTAATCTGACTGGTAGAGACCCATCTCAGCCTAAGAATGTTAAAGTTTGAAACTAAGAAAGACCAGGAAAAAAAATCTTAACACAATATTTATATGTTTAATCCTAGGCAATAGGAAAAAGTCCTGACTGGTAGAGACCATGAAACTCTATAATTCTACCCAGCTTTAAAGAAGTCAATTCTATAATTACAACCAAATACACCTCAAAATCTGTACAGGCACGAGGCAGCACTTTCTATCATAGTCAGTTCATTATTATGGATTATTTTCTTGTAGGCAGAGGATTCAAAATTCAGAACTGAAAATTCAAACTAAGATGAAAGACCTGTGATTCAAATTAGTCCTAGTTAGATCTTGGTGTAATTGAATGATATCTTCTTTATTAAGTAACAAAGGTAGGGATATGTTAATTTATACATTCTGACCTAATGCTGAGCTTTCTTTGAGTTGTATCTAGAGTCTGTATTAGTTACTCACCTTCTTGTTGTTCATAAATATCTTATAGACATTAAATACAATTTTATGAAAGACAAAGTTTCTCAGGTTCCAGAATGTACTTTCCAGACAAAAAAGCAAAAGCAGAAAAATTAAGCCCAAGGCAGCTGATGAAATCAAAAAGTTTGCAATCCCATGTTCTCCAAAACTGTAGACATTGTTATTCTTAACTGGGGGTGATAAAAGAGATAGCCTTATTTTAAAAACTTATACAAAGTCTAAGATGACACCAAATATTAAGAAATATAGGATAAAATGAATGTTAAGTTATTTTAGAGAAGTATAGATATGAAAAATAAGCAATTGTCAACATTTTATTTGTTTCTTATTTAATCTTCACTGATATTTATGATTATTATAACAGTTCCCCTGCAAACACTTTTTTTCTCTCTCTTTTTTTTAACCAGTTTTGATAGGCAAAAATCTTACTACATACGCAGTGAGTTTCAAAGGCTGAGCCTTTGTAAACAGAATTATCATGGATCTAGATGGTGATGATGATTGCACAACATTATGAATGTACTCACTACCACTGAAATGTATACTTTAAAATGTAAACTTTATGTTATGTGTATTTTATTACAATAAAATTAGTGTTTGTGCATACTGGCACAGAAAATGCAATTCTTACTGAAAAAAGAGTGATTGTATTATCTTCACATCTCAAAGATGCCTCCTATTTGCGTATCTAGAATTTAGATGTTTGTGTTAGCTAATTTTCTGTGTAGTAAAATCAGGAAATATCAATTATTACCTACTTACATCTAAACTTTGTTCTTTTCTTCCTCACCAGTGTTTCCAGCAATACTCTTTTCCCACTTATAGAAGAAAATGTCTTCTCACTCTGAAGGACTTTACGGACAGTAGGCATGACCTACAATAATAGCTAAAGATACCATAAATACCTGTTTGTTTTATTTAATTGCCAAGAATTCTGTTGTTTTTTATTTTTGTCGGTTGTACTTATTTGTTTAGTAACTTTTGTAAACTGTTTTTGTAAAGACTGTATTTTGTTGTTTTTGATCAGTGGAGTTTCTGTTCTGCTAACTTAGCTATTAGCTACGATTTGATGGAAATATCTTTAAATGTTTGGAGCAAAACACACATACACACAAACCAAACTTCTCCTGTCCTTTTTAGATTAGCTGTGAGTTGGGGCTCTCTTAAAATAATTAACCAGTCCATGTACAATTTTTATTTAGTCCACATATCTTGCTTATGCAGGGCCTAAAGATCAGAGAGTTCATTCATAAAGTCTTATCAGGTTTCAGCCTCGAATCTGCATGTGGCACTCTGAATTATCCATTGCAAATGGTGGTTTTTGTAATTGATTATTCCCCTCACACTCAATCACTTTCCCCAGCCTCTTACTTCTTAGGCTTTTCTTTCTTGCCACTTGCTTTCCGTTTCTCGTCACTTGCCCTAGGTGGCTGTGGTTAGCATATCCCTTTAAATGTTTTTGACAAAGCTGCCCAGGAGGTTGCTCCAGCCCTCAGAAAGTTCCAAGAAGAGCTAAACAGTGCACCTCCTGAACTGATTCACTGGGTCATTGCCAGACAGATCTAAAAACATAACCACAATTCTTTGAGAACAAGAATTGTTCTTTGCCCCTTCTGGTGTAAGAAAACACACCAGGAATGCAGGTTACTATCATTACAGTTACTGCTGCCTAGCTGGAAAATGGGAAGGTAGGCAGGTAAGTTAAAACTCTACATTGATTTCTTGACAAAATTGAGCAGCTTCTTCCTTCATTTTCTACTTCCTTGCTTTTTATAAGTTTTTGATTGAATTTCAGAGTTCCAGAAAATTGATTCTGACAGTTTCTGCCACCTTAATCCTTGTTTCAAGGGAGGGATAGATCCTTGGAGATACCTACTCTGTCACTTTCAGTTTCAATTTATTTTATATACTGATTTTTGGTTTTAATTCAGCAATCTAGCTAAAGATTCTAAATATTCTAGTATTTTATCTGTAGAGTTTTAAATAGCTCATGCCATATATAAAAAGAATTCCATGGCTGATTCATGTCAATGTATGGCAAAAACCACTACAGTATTCTAAAGTAATTAGCCTCCAACTAATAAAAATAAATGGAAAAAAAAGAAAAAAAAGAATTTCAAATATTACTTTATCTCAGTGTTCATACTTGAAAATTATTTAAAAATGTAACATAAAATAAGCTCTCAGGAGCCTCCCACTTAACAAAATAACCAAAACATTATTAATAGCTTCCTTCTAGCTATGTTCTCCTTGATTTTACCCCTACTATCTATATTCCAGATATAATTGTCTTATTTCTTTGGAAATTTTCTAATATAATTTGACCAGAGAAATGCATTTCTATAAATATTATGTTGTTTGTAATAGTCTGTTTATGAGGTTTATAAAAATAGCATCATGTTGTTTGTAGTTATAGCAGCAAGCTTTACAAAATATTCATTGTGTTTCTAAGATTTATTTATATTGTTTGCAGCTGAAGTTCATACATTTCCACTCCTCTATGATATTCCATTATGTAGGAAGAAAAGCCTTAATTTATCATTACATTCTGCTGTTAATAGACATAAGCTATTTCCATTTCTTTTTGCAATTACAGATATTGCTGAAGAAAATATTTATTAAGGTTTTCCATCTTGGAGTAAAAATATTGGTAATTGGCATGTCATACTTGGTTAGTGCTAACTCATTTTCTTTTTTTTTTTTTTTTATTAGTTGGAGGCTAATTACTTCACAACATTTCAGTGGGTTTTGTCATACATTGACATGAATCAGCCATGGAGTTACATGTACTCCCCATCCCGATCCCCCCTCCCACCTCCCTCTCCACCCGATTCCTCTGGGTCTTCCCAGTGCACCAGGCCCGAGCACTTGTCGCATGCATCCCACCTGGGCTGGTGATCTGTTTCACCATAGATAATATACATGCTGTTCTTTCTAAACATCCCACCCTCACCTTCTCCCACAGAGTTCAAAAGTCTGTTCTGTACTTCTGTGTCTCTTTTTCTGTTTTGTATATAGGGTTATCATTATCATCTTTCTAGATTCCATATATATGTGTTAGTATGCTGTAATGTTCTTTATCTTTCTGGCTTACTTCACTCTGTATAATGGGCTCCAGTTTCATCCATCTCATTAGAACGGATTAACAAAATTTTAGCAAACAGAATCCAACAACATATTAAAAAAATCATACACTATGACCAAGTGGGCTTTATCCCAGGAATGCAAGGATTCTTTAATATCTGCAAATCAATCAATGTAATACACATTAACAAATTGAAAGATAAAAACCATATGATTATCTCAATAGATGCAGAGAAAGCCTTTGACAAAATTCAACACTCATTTATGATTAAAACTCTCCAGAAAGCAGGAATAGAAGGAACATACCTCAACATAATAAAAGCTATATATGACAAACCCACAGCAAGCATCACCCTCAATGGTGAAAAATTGAAAGCATTTCCCCTGAAATCAGGAACAAGACAAGGGTGCCCACTCTCACCACTACTATTCAACATAGTGTTGGAAGTTTTGGCCACAGCAATCAGGGCAGAAAAAGAAGTAAAAGGAATCCAGATAGGAAAAGAAGAAGTGAAACTCTCGCTGTTTGCAGATGACATGATCCTCTACATAGAAAACCCTAAAGACTCTTTCAGAAAATTACTAGAGATAATCAATGAATATAGTAAAGTTGTAGGATATAAAATTAACACACAGAAATCCCTTGCATTCCTATATACTAACAATGAAAAAACAGAAAGAGAAATTAAGGAAACAATACCATTCACCATTGCAACAAAAAGAATAAAATACTTAGGAGTATATCTACCTAAAGAAACAAAAGACCTATACATAGAAAACTATAAAACACTGATGAAAGAAATCAAAGAGGACACAAACAGATGGAGAAATATACCGTGTTCATGGATTGGAAGAATCAATATTGTCAAAATGGCTATTCTACCCAAAGCAATCTATAGATTCAATGCAATCCCTATCAAGCTACCAACGGTATTTTTCACAGAATTAGTGCAACTCATTTTCAAAGTAGGAAATTATTTTCACTCACAATATGTGCGTATTTTCATTTCTCTACATTGTAATGCTTCTTGACCTCAGACTTTTAAATTTTTGTTTAGTGATAGTTCATTGTGGTCCAAGTTCATAGTTCTTTGATCACTCATGAGGTTTATGATAACTCCATATAGGCCATTTTTGGACCATATTTTATTCTTTATTTCTGTGAAATTCTTCTTCATGTATTTATTCTCCTATTTTATTCTAGATAGCATAATTTGTCTTAATTTATCATTCTTATTCCAGATAGTAATGGTTTGTTCATTATATATGTTTTAAAAAATATATTTGCTTCTGAGGCTTTTATTTCTTTAGAATGCCTCTAAATTAACAGTTTTAAATTTTAATGTAGTCAAATTTATAAATCCTTTCTTTATAATTCAGGGATTTTGTACTTATTTTCTTAGTTTGTACTTGATGTCATAAAACTATTTTAACATATTTTCTTATAAAATTCTTGAACTCTATCCTCTCTATTTCCTATGTCCACCTAGATTTTGTGTGTGTGTGGCTGTACAGGCTTCAGCAGTACATGAACTGTGAACTTAACTTCCAGATGTTCAAGTTGGATTTAGAAAAGGCAGAGGAACCAGAGATCAAATTGCCAACATCCACTGGATCATTGAAAAAGCAAGTGAGTTCCAGAAAAATATCTACTTCTGCTTTATTGACTATGCCAAAGCCCTTGACTGTGTGGATCACAAGAAACTGTGGAAAATTCTTAAAGAGATTGGAATACCAGACCACCTTACCTGCCTCCTGAGAAACCGGTATGCAGGTTAAGAAGCAACAGTTAGAACTGGACATGGAACAACAGATTGGTTCCAAATTGGGAAAGGAGTATGTCAAGGCTGTATGTTGTCACCCTACTTATTTAACTTATATGCAGAGTACATCATGAGAAATGCTGGGCTGGATGAAACACAAGCTGGAATCAAGATTGCTGGGAGAAATATCAACAATTTCAGATACGCAGATGACACCACCCCTGTGGCAGAAAGTGAAGAACTAAAGAGCCTCTTGTTGAAAGTGAAAGAGGAGAGTGAAAAAGTTGGCTTAAGACTCAACATTCAATTCTCCTTCTTATGGGGCAGTGCAGCTCTAGACCAAGTTGTATCTGTTTAGGAAGGGAGAAAAAGCAGTAGCTGGCATCCATAGTAGCTTCTTCAGGTGAGTGGTGCTAGAGAGGTGTGTAGGCCAGCCACAGGGGGAAAAAAAATACTCAACAGTCAAAAAACTAAGATCATGGCACTTGGTCCCATCATTTTATGGCACATAAATGAGGAAACAGTGGAAACAGTGGCAAACTTTATTTTGTTGAGCTCCAAAATCACTGCAGATGGTGACTGCAGCCATGAAATTAAAAGACAATTGCACGTTGGAAGAAAAGCTGTGACAAACCTAGAGAGCATATTAAAAAACAAACACATTACTTTGCCAACAAAGGTCCGTCTAGTCAAAGCTATAGTTTTTCCAGTGGTCATGTATGGATGTGAGAGTTGGACTATAAAGAAAGCTGAATGCTGAAGAAATGATGCTTTTGAACTGTGATGTTGGAGAAGACTCTTGAGAGTCCCTTGGACTGCAAGGAGATCCAACCAGTCTATCCTGAAGGAAATCAGTCCTGAATATGCATTGGAAGGACTGATGCTGAAGCTGAAACTCCAGTACTTTGGCCACCTGATGCAATGAACCGACTCATTGGAAAAGACCCTAAGGCCAGGAAAGATTGTAGGCGGGAGGATAAGGGAGGATGAGATGGTTGGATGGTATCGCTGACTTGATGGACATGAGTTTGAGTAAGCGAAGCCTGGTGTGCTGCAGTCCCTGGGGTCGCAAAGAGTTGGACATGACTGAGCTACTGCACTGAACTGAACTGTACAGAATATGGATCCACCTGTTTTTCCCTTTTTGGTTAATACACTTACTAGCATTTATTAAATGGTGTATTTCTGCCCAATAATATATGATGCCATCTCCTCTATACATCAAAATTCCATACATGCCTTGGCATAATTGAGGGCTCCCTTTTAATCTAATTGTCCATTTACTTCTATCTCTATATGTCTTATAAGTCATTATGTTTACAAATATTTGCATTTCAAATCTTAGGGAATTGAACCAATACCTGAGAAGGCACCTATCAAGAAAATATCAAGCCTTGTTTTAAAAGTAAGTTTTACTAAATATTGAGCAAAGAGATGTTTTACATAAGCTAGTCTGCTGAATAAAAAAACTAGAAAATACTCCACAGTTCATTATCTGTTACTAGTATAAACTCCATATACAGTGCAAACATGGACACTATGAAAAAACAAAATAGCAGGTCAATCTTTCTCATAAACATGGATTAAAAAACTCATAGGACTATTCATCTACTTCAGTGATGAATAATCTTGCATTTTAAAAGCTTATGGAAAACTCAATTTGAAACGATTAAAAACTGTCAAGTATAATAAGCTGGTATTTAAGATGCTTGTAAATATTATTTATGTTTTTAATTTTGTAAAATAAAGATAAAAACTCATGAAATATTAACAAATGGAATAGACAGATACACAATTGTGTTTATTTAAGGAATGCAAAGTGTTTAATATTTTAAAAATATATTAATATAGTTGTATGGCTTCCCTCACAGCTCAGTCGGTTAAGAATCTGCCTGTGATGCAGAAGACCCAGGTTTGATTCCTAGGTCGAGACGATCCCCTGGAGAAGGAAATGGCAACCCACTCCAGTATTCTTGCCTGGAGAATCCCATTGACAGAGGAGCCTGGCAGGCTACAGTTCATGGGGTCGCAAGAGTTGGACACGACTTAGCAACTAAACCACCACCACCACCACCACATCGATACATTAATGGCCAAAGCCACATGGTGATCTCATATAGTCATAAAACCTATTTAAAATAAAACGCCTCATACATAGCACTCTCTAACCTAAAAAGGGAACATAACAAATATTCAAGCATCATAATCAACAGTGAAATTACTGAGGTGTAGAGCCAACAAGTTGCAGAGCCAGGATTCAACTCATGTCATATGACTCCAGGCCATCCTCTTACTATACTGCCTTTATGTAAACATAATAGTAAATTAGTGAGAGATCAACAACACCAGTTACAACGAGGGCTTCCTTGGTGGCTCAGTGGTAAAGAATCTGATTGCTAGAGCAGGAAACACAGGTTCAGTCCCTCGATCAGGAAGATCCCCTGCAGTAGGAAATGGCAACCCACTTCATTTTTCTTGCCTGGGTAATAACATGGACAGAGGAGCCTGGAGGGCTACAGTCCATGAGATCACAAAAGAGTCAGACAGGACTTAGTGACTAAAGAACAACAATAATGAGATCACCATGTTTATGGTCATAAAGAAAACCTTAATAAATAGCTCCAGTATAGTTAAATGCCAAATACTGTGACCATATGCAATAAGACTAAGTAAAGCAAAAGCAAATTATAAACAGAATATCTGAAATGAACAAAGTAGAAAACTTAAACCTTAAACCAAAATATTAAATTACATGTAAATAACTTAATTAGATATATATATCTTGATATATATCAACCCACTACAGTATTCTTACCTGGAGAATTCTATGGACATAGGACCCCAAGCTATAGTCCATGGGGTCGCAAAGAGTTGGACACAACTGAGCAACTGAACTGAACTGAACTGAACTGAAGTGACTTAGGACTCATATGCTCCAAACAAGCCTCCATTCTAGTCTTTAAATATTTAAGATCCTTCCCTGATTTAAGACTTTTCTCTTGGTCTTCCATCAATGTGAAATATTATTCCTCTCATTCTTCACTGGCTAGATCAATCTCATTCTTTTAGTCATCTAATCACACTCTGCAGTAATGACCTCCGTAAGTATTCTATCTGAAGTGACGTAAGTTACTAACTACCTCCTTTATTTCTCTTACTGTCTTACTTCAAACGGTAACTATTGTGTCTATTTACTTACTTTCAAAATTTTTCCCACTTGCCACAACTCACATTATAAACTCCATGAAACCAGGGACCTTGTCTATCTTTTTCTATAGACAAGTGTAGGAAGTACAGCAGTCATAGAGTAAGAGTTCAAGAAAGAGAAAACAGAAGGGATCAGGAAAAGTGATAAAAAGTGAAATTATAGATGTTTTCCTGCCACTAAATAAAGACAAGAGCCTTTAGGTTGAAATTGCCATCAAATGATAAACAGAATAAAGAAGAGAAAAATCTGTCTAGACAGCTCATGGAAAAATTTCACAACACTAAGGATAACAATTTTTGCAAGACAGAAGTTTTTAGAGTAATAAAGAGGCTATCTGCAAACAAATCAAAATCAGATTAACATGAGTCCTCTTAACCAGTATAATTTAACATCAGAAATAAACTTAATATACCATATTAAAAGAATAAATGACAAAATCTCCACGTGATCTCAAAGGCAGAGAAAAAGAATTTAATCTCATTCATTTACAAAAATTGTCAATGAACTTGGAATAGAATGGAACTTCCTCAAACCAATAAAGAGGAACTAAAAAAACACTTATAGCTAAAAATCATATTTAATGGAGAATAACTGAATACCTTCCTCTTAAGGCTGGGAACAAGCAAAGGTGTTTACTGCCATAGCTACTATTCAGTACTGGAAATTCTAGTCAGTGAAATGAAATAAAAATGTTTAAGAAAAAAAGAAATCTTGATTTTTGAATAGAAGAGTATTCACAAACAACATAATATTGCAAATAGAAAATCTTAAGAAATCCACATAAAAACTATTGGAATGAATAAATGAGTTAAGTTCATAAGATAGAAGATAAAAAATCATATAAGTTCATAGTATATAATATACAAAAAGTCACTGGATTTCTATATTTTAGCAATGAACAGCAGAAAGTTAACATATCCCATTTTCAATAGTAGCAAAAACATCTTAGAAATAAATTTAGCAGAGAAATGCAAGACCTGTAAACTGAAAGCTATACAGCATTGCTGAGGGAAATGAAAGATCTAAATAAACAGACAGCCATTCCTTTTCATGGATTGTACGGCTCAATATTTTTAAGATTACTCATTTTCCCAGATTGATCAGTAGTATCAATGCAACATCTATTCAGATTCCAGGAGTCTTTTTTTCCCCCAGTAAATGACATGCCAATACCAAAAATTTGTAGAGAAATCCATAGGATCCACAAGAGCCAAAACAGTGTTAAAAAGATCAAGGATGGGGACCTCCCTGGTGGTCTAGTAGAGTCCACTTTCCAAAGCAAGGGACATGGATTTGACTCATGGTTGGGGAACTAAGATCCCACCTGTTATGGAGCAACTAAGCCTGTGTGCCTCATCTAGAGAAAAGCCTGTGCTCCACAAAGAAGACCCTGCATGCTGCAACAGAAGATCCTACATGCCACAACTAGAGGAATCGGGTGGAGAGGGAAGTGGGAGATGGGATCGGGATGGGGAATACATGTAACTCCATGGCTGATTCATGTCAATGTATGACAAAACCCACTACAATATTGTAAAGCAATTAGCCTCCAACTAATAAAAAATAAATGAAAAAAAAAGAAATTAAAAAAAAGACTCAACGCAGACAAAATAAATGGTTAAATTTAAAAAAGACCAAGGATGGAGGATTATATTTCTCAATTTAAAACTTACTAAAATGCAAAAGTAACCAGAATAGTGTGGTACTGGTATAGGATAGAAATACCAATCAAGGGAACAGAATTTATACTCCAGAAATAAACTCAGGTGAATTCATTTTTAATAAAAGTGTTAATTTGATGGGGAAATGATATCCTTTTTGACAAACTGTCCTGGGACAAATCACGTTATAACCTGAATATAGACCTAGTCATGTAGAAGGCATAGAGAAAATCTTCTTGACCCTGGTTTAGACGACTTTTAAAATATGATACAAAAAAACACCATTGATAGAAGAAAATGTTGATAAACTGGATTCCATCAACGTTTAAAACTTTCAAGCTTCAAAGACACCATTAACAACTTGTGTCCAAACAAATGTCCATCAACTAATGAACAGATAAATAAATGTGGTATATCAATACAATGGAATACTATTCAGCAACAGCAAAGGATACTGAGATATGCTATAACCTGGATAAACCTCAAAAACAGTATCATAAATGAAAGAACAAAGACACAAAATAACTCTAATGATATAAATTAATATATAATGATATAAATATATGAAATATTCAGAAATACCAAATATTTTGAGGCAGTAGGTTTATTAGTGGATATTGGGCTGGACATGGAAATGAGGCTTGACTGTAAACAGGCACAAGGGGTCTTTTTCAGATGATGGAAATATTCTAATGTTAGACTGTGATAATGATTGCACAACTTTATAGACTTTTTAAAAGCAATGAATATGAAATTAATTAATGAATTAAATCTGATGACTGGTAAGTAAATAATAGCTCAATAGAGCTGTTTTTAAAAAGCAGAGAGAGAAATTTATAGTGCAAATATGATAAAAACTAAAATGTGACATAATTTTTGTTATTCAGAAATTGTAAGAAAATATAATCAATTTGTCTTTGTTGTTATTGTTCAGTAGCTAGGTCAAGTCCGACTCTTTGTGACTCCCTGGACTGGAGCATGCCAGGCTTCTCTCTTTCACTATTCCCTGGAGTTTGCTCAAACTCATGTTCATTGAGTCAATGATGCCATCCAACCATCTTATCCTCTATTGTCCCTTTCTCCTCCTGCCCTCAATCTTTCCCAGCATCAGGGTCTTTTCCAATGAGTTGGCTCCTCGCATTAGATGACAAAGCGTTGGAGCTTGAGCTTCAGCATCAGTCCTTCTGATGAATATTCAGGGTTGATTTCCTTTAGAGTGACTGGTTTGATCTCCTTGCAGTTCAAGAGACTCTCAAGAGTATTCTCTAGCACCACAATGCAAAAACATCAGTTCTTTGGCTCTCAGCCTTCTTTATGGTCCAACTCTCACATCCATATATGATTACTGGAAAAACCATAGTTTTGACCCTACAGACCTTTGTTGGCAAAGTGATGTCTCTACTTTTTAATACACTGTCTAGGTTTGCCATAGCTTTCCTTCCAAGGAGCAAGCATCTTTTAATTTCATGACTGCAGTCACTGTCCACAGTGATTTTAATAATTATATTTAATCTTGCACTGATTTAGTCAAATACCATTACATTTCCCTTTTTGTGGCTGCATATAAGTTATTTGGTTCCAGAACAAACTGCACACACACACACACACACAGTAAACAAATTTACAAACAGGAAATATGCTAATTACTACTAAATTTTTAGAGTAAATAGTAAATGTACTCATTATTTGTCAGTTCTTAGAATTAATCTGAAATATGAAATCAGCCTAAAATATGGAAAATTTAATATAATACTTTTATTTTTTCCTGATTTTGATCTGGCTGTGCATTTACCTTTATCTTGATACTTAAAACCTAGAGTCCCAAGGAACTACTTAATTTTCATTTTAAGTAAAGCATTCAGTTTCCTCATTATAAAATTGGGATAATAGTAGCTGACTTGTAGGGTACTGTGAAGATTCAAGATAATGTATGTAAAGCTACTTTCACATCATAGGTGAGTAGTAACTCATTCTAAGTTACATCTGGTGATGGCTTCATGAAATTTATTGTGGATTTTATTTTGAGGCTTCATTTCCTACCCGCCCCCCCAAGCAGTGAAAATAACTTTGGTACAGAAAAGCACTCAAATCAGCAAGTCTTACTGTCTCTGTTGAAAAAAAAGGACAAGTTTCTCTTTATCTTCCACAATCCAGGCTTGAATGTGGAAATCTAGAAAGATTTTTAAGGACTTGGGAGAACTGCATATACTCACATGAATCACTGCAGTCCACATAGATGTTTTGAAATTGGTTGGCACACAGTTTTTTCACCTCATGGTCATCAAAGAATTTGCTGATACTCATTGCAAAGTTGTAACTAGGAAGCACCATTAATGCATTATTCATTAAGGTTCTTGTGAAATCAGAAATGTCATCATCTATGATTAAAAAGATGATAGATTAGCTTTCAGTTAGAAAGCAGTGACTCTCCCATAACAACAAAGATGATCAGAGGATTTCCTAAGATGATCAGAGGATTACCAGTCTAGCAGATCATCTTTGAGAAAACACTAGTTACTAAGTCATGAAGCTTCTTCATCTTCATAGTTTGTAGTAAGGATTTGTCAGTTACAGATTTTAAAAGAAGACTTTTGCTAACAGTATTTCCCTAGGGTCTGTCTTCCACCATCTTTATGGGTGGGTCTGCTATTAAAATCCCTACCTTGGCTTGGCCTTAGATTTTCCCTTTGTTCCCTGTCCAGCCTGAAAAACGGAAAATCATGGGATTGTGAATATTACTTTGTTGTTGGCCTCTGAAATTTCTTGAGAGGTAAATGATGTGTTTAAAAAGTTTGAGTAATTTTTTGTCCAACATACATTGTTATTTTAAGTAGGAGGGCAATTTGCCTTCCAGAATCCTCCATTCTTCTGGACATGGCAGTCTCCACTGAATTTCTCATTGCCAAGTTCAATAGCCTCTTTGTCATATTTCTTTTATTTTTCACTTTGAACCAATACTCTACCCTTTTCCACTGTACTTTCTGCCCTGGGAGGATTATCTGTGTAGAATAAATCAAAGGACTTCTTTGCTCTCTGGCTCTTAGTTGGCCTAAGCAAGGCCCATAGCAAGCCCTGACTAGAGAGAGGAAGGTTTCACTAGTATGTTAACTTTGTGAAAATTTATTAAGCTATACATTTACGGTCTCTGCATTTTTCTGAATGCAAGTTATATGTCAATAAAAAGTAAATATGAGAAATACATTCTTGAAGAGCTCTGTGCTTACAGTCCTCTGTAGGGTGAATATAATGATAGAGTATGTTACAATAGAATGTGGTTCCCTGACACCTTTGGGAATAATGGAATTCTACAAAGTAGAAGTCAGGTGGCAGAACTTAACTATTAGAAGCAAGGTAGGAACCATTACTACAATAAGTAACAGGGACAGTCCATAAAATCATACTCCAGGAGAAGAGTCTTCATTATTAGAAACTGGAATTCGTAAAACCCATATTATCGGAGAGGGCTGAGTTGACTAATATAGCTCAAAATTCATGGTTATAGAGAAATTCAACAAAGGGATATTCTAGATGCAAACAAAACAAATCTTATTGGTGATAGTCACCACCAGCAACAGCATGTCTTTAAATTTCATAACCAGAAAAGGGAGAACCTACTCCTGATACTCTTTTGAAATCAGAGAAACTGGTTTAATGATGACTACATTAGTTGTCTATTTGTTTCCTTCTGAAAAACACTCATTAGGAGGTTCAAGATTATGTGCTTCATTAAATTAGGAGGAGTTATACCATAGCACCTTCCACTCTCCAGTCTCACCACCTTGCTCCAAAGTGCTCTTAAGATGTTAAAACTGAAGGATCAAGTCTCAAGAGCATGGTGTGTGTGGGGGGGTGATCTTTCAAAGGACATAAAATTTGGCACAGGTGTGCTTTAATCTTTTAATCTTTAATTTTCTAACTTTTTTTTTTTTGGTCGTGAGGCTAGAATGATACTGAATCCATCGCCTTCAGAGGGCTTAGTGTCTCTCTCGTCCTCTCGCCCACTTTCTCTTTCCCTTCCCCTCTCTCTCAACCTCTGTTTCTCACATATATGTTCAATAAGCATTTGCTGACTCCAAAGAGCACAAGTTTTCAGCTTCCTGGAAAGTAAGTGTTCAGCAATTAATATTTTTATCCTCCAGCTCTTTCATCATCATTTATTTAATGCTTTTCCTGGAGAAAGGAAAAATTGTGTGAAGTCCTTACCATAGAATTTCATTATGATGTGAATGACGATACTGAACACAGTTGAAAAGTAGTTAAAGAGGGTGAGCTTGATGTAGGCAGCAGTACTGCTAGAGAACAGGAGGCTTCCAAGGTACATGAGGGGAACAACGGACCAGCCATACAGCATAAAGATCATCATTGTGTCCAGAAAATGGAAGTTTGCAACAAAGGCATCCACTCCGCAGTATACGAACACTCCCTGAGACAGAGTGCAGAGGCAAAGAGCAAGGTGAAGGACACCGTATAACAAGTTGTCAAGCCAGAGAACTTGGAAAACAGCAAGCACGGCCTTCATTAGTGCATAAATTCATTACTTAAGCAATTTTACCCATTAAAAATAAGCCTGAAGTGAGCAATCTCGTTTTCAATAGAGGACTCTCATGAACAGAATGACTATATTTCTTTTCTCTTTTTTTTCTTTTGGAAGAGCATCGCTTTGTAGCACTCTCATGATTAAAATTAAATTAACTATGTCTACAGGAAGCCCAACCCTGAATTTTCCCAGAAAAAAAGTGATCTAGTGCATAGATGATTTCTCTAGAGATTTTCTTTGGATGAAAGCATGTGCATGTATGCACTTTCACCCTACCACATCACTCTGCTTGATACGCCCCCCCTCCCAAATTGTATGTAACTATTATATATTGTTAAGTTAATCATGTTCCCATTATGGCTTGCAATTGCAATTATCTTTTATTTTTTGTCTGACTGTTGATTGTGGAAACTGATAAACCTCTTTTGCTATTGTGATTATGTAATTATTACTCACTTAATACCATTGTATGAATGGTCAACAGAAAAATAATAGAACTCTGTATCACCAGAACTAGGATCTACTAGAAAAACCTGTAATTACTTTTTAAAATCCAGATGCAAAGCAGAATTATCTTTAAATTTTTAGAAAAATATAAATACTCAGGTATTGCTTTTTTTCTCCAGAACTCCAGATATGTTTCTCATGAGCAGTCATATTTAAAACCAACTGGACTATATGATGATCTTTTACTTTTATGTAGTTTGTTTTACTTTCTCTATTTCATATTCAGTGCTCCCATTTCATTTAGTTTATGTACTCCAGTTTCTCCATCTCTTTTTTTTTTGATGTTCTTTCTCAGCCTTTATCAAGTGTAGTAGAAAAGCTTTTGTATACATATATAAAAACATGTATAACATATTACATTACAATCATAATATATAAATATATTAAAAAAAGATTTTCTCTGTGACTGCTGTAGTTTTATGCAATCTCTTTGCATCACACCTCACATTCACACTGTCTCCTGGCTCCACTCTCTACCCCAGGCCTTTCACATCTATCTCAGGAACTCAAGGACATCCTCTTTCAATCACTTCTCCTTCCATTTGAGAATCAGACAGGGAAGCATAAATTTAGAGTGGGCAGATTAGGAAAAAGGGAACCTCTAGAACTATTAAGAAGATAATTTTCTAATAACCTATATGGTAATTGTTGGTAACTATAATTTCTCTAAAGATAGCAAGTTTGGCCCTTTTAAGTTTCACCTTTTAAAATAATTTACAAAATTATTTATCAGGGCCACTAATAAACAGAAAGAGTTAACTAAGAATAGCCACATTACAACACTGTGATGCTCTTGGAAGTAGTTTATACTTAAGCAATAATGTTTAAAGAAAATATATGAAGAGGATCAGCAATCTTGGGTGAAAACCAGCTTTAACTATAGTTGGTTTTCCCCTAATCCAAGTAAGAGAAGTAAAAAGAGTATAGTCAGCAGGAAACCACAGGTAACCTAGAAGCAGCTTCATTCCAAGGTTTATAATGCTTAGGGATGTCTTAAATTAGAACTATTCCAAAGAAAATTTAAATTTCTACTTGGAAATATGAAGACACACCCTACTTTTAGATAGAATCTGACCCAACATAGTAAGAAAGTAAATTCTCCCCAAATTACTCTACATAAAAAAGCAACAAGATTTAAAAAAATTAGATAAGCTGATTTTACAGATTACATGTAAACAAACAAAACATATCAAGATAGCCAGGAAATTCTGCAGAAGAAGGTTAATGAGGCAAGTGAGGAAGGTCAATCCATAAAAATAATTAAATATATTATAAAACTACCATAATTAAAACAGATTCGTAGAGGCATATTATAGACACATCAATGGAATATAGTAAAGAATACAAAGTGAGAGTGAAACTGAAAGTCGCTCAGTTGTGTATCTGACTCTCGGTGACCTGATGGTTTATACAGCCCATGGAATTCTCCAGGCCAGAATACTGGAGAGGGTAGCCTTTCCCTTTTCCAGTGGAATCTTCCCAACCTAGGGATTGAACTCAGAACTCCTACATTGCAGGCGGATTCTTTACCAGCTGAGCCACAAGGGAAGCCCTAAGATACTTAATATTGTTAAATTATAGGATCTTGCCTTCTCTTGTTGGGTCCAAGAATAAATCTAGCTGGTGGCATTTTACAGAACCAGAGCAGAGTGAGGGAGTGTCTCATTTAAAACAACAAAGGGATAGCCAAGTCAGATAAATAAGCAAAGCTAAGAACCCATGGAGAACTCCATCTGAGAACCATGAAAGGGAATTTTGGGAGGGGGAGAGCAAGACAGAAAGAGAAGAGGAGAGAGAGAAACCCATATACACACACACACACATGCAGAACAAGCACTACCAGGCAAAAAGGATACAGAAGATATAAAGTGAAGTATGATGTTAAGACAGACAGAACTGCATATATGAGAGTAGAAATAAGCTTAAAGTACATTATTCAGGATGACTTTGAATATATAAATTACAGTACACTGAAGTAAGGCTAACTAGGGTTATGAAATTGGGTGAAATTGGGTAAGTAAATTAGATCTGTGAGTCTTAATTTCCTTGACTGTAAATATGGTGAATTAAAATTACTTCAGACTTGAATGTTTTTGAATGATATAACACACACACACACACACACACACACACACACACACACACACAAACATATGGCAAATAACTTCTCATGAGCTATAAATGGCAATATTGCTCTAAGTATTAATAATGGATGGTCTTATTTATAGATCTATTAACCAGGAAATGGCAGCTGGGTGTGCCAGTCAAGTTTAAAGAACCAGAGAAAGAATGGATCCTTGGCATGGAGATGAGAAGATGCAGAGGTTTTTCTTATTGATTTCAATACTGCATTACATAGAGGGGAGATAGTAAAGAGATTGTGCTTAGATCAACTCCCCTATTCTTGTGGCAAAAGATGAGAACTGTGGCCCTCAAAAAGGATGGTGGTCTCCCCTAGTTATGCTAGTTGGCTAGTTAGCTGTGAGAAGAAACTGGCACTGAGAAAGCCGGCCAGAGTCTTGCACTGTGACAAGAAAGTGCTGCTCTGCTCTTTCAGCTTTGGGGCACCTCTGTACACACTATTTGCTCACCGCTCCCATCTATGCCTCAACTGTTTCAGCCTCTGGTCCCTGCTAAGGAGCTGCTACACCTGGTGGGATGCAGCTCTCCTTCATAACTAAGCCTAGGGCTCCAAACTGATCAAAAGTTTCTCCTTTTTCCTCAAAAAACTAATTTTACCTTTCCATGGTATGTATAGTTTGAATTAGGACTTGGTAGCTCATTCTTTATAGTAGAATTAGCCACCTATGTTATATGTCCATTGCTGAACAGTGAACTATTTGAGGGCTGAGACATTGTCCTACTCGTATTTAAGTCCACCATACCTCTGATAGCCACTCGCTATGGTGGCTCAGATAGTAAATTATCTGCCTGAGGTGCAAGAGGCCCGGGTTCAATCCTTGGGTAGGGAAGATCTCCTGGAGGAGAAAATGGCAACCCACTCCAGTATCTTGTCTGCAGAATTCCATGGACAGAGGAGCCTGGTGAGCTACAGTCCATAGGGTCGGAAAGAGTCAGACACAACTGAGTGACCAACACTTTCACTTTCTTTTATAACTTTTGTACATAAAAAAACCTTACTTCCTTTACTCATGTGTCTATCCCTTTAGTAACTATACAACTTCACATCTACCTCAGCCTCAGATATGCATACAAAGTAAAAGACATTGCTAAGTTCACTAATGAGAAAATCATTACATTAAAGGACACTGTAACATCCTTACAAGCTTGCTCTTTAGTCTCAATATCTAAAATTGGGTGTCTGAGTCAAAGTTAGTTCTGCTTTGCAGATCTAGCCATTTTGGATTTGGGGCATGAATGGGAGACTACTGTGAATAGTAACAGAAAGCCTCGCTTAAGTCATGATTCTAAATTGCTACAGTCCAGTTTTACCAGAGAGCTCAGCATTGGGAATTAGTGGCAGTGAATTATCTATATGATTAGTGAGGGATAAGTAACAAGTAATGGCCCTTTTCCCTTTAGTTTTGGGCCCTGGGCATTATGCTGAGCAATTACATGGGAAGCCAATTCAAGAGAGACTTTTCAAAGAAAAGTAATTTTTTTCCAATTGAAAGAACATAAGGTAGTACACTTCCATAATGAGGTTTTCACAATATATTCTCTGGCATAATAAGCCAAAGTAGTTTCAAATTTCTTCAAGTTTTATTTCAGGATACAATTAATTGAATAGAAATTTCCTGTGGGAGACATAAAAAAATAAGCCTTTGTGCAAATTCAGCTAACACTCACCAGTAGGAAGCAGCAGGTAATGGAGAAGTAGATGAGATCCCAGAGCAAAGCAGAGAGCCAGTAAGTCAGTAAATAGACTCCACTCACAAACTGGATGTGCTTTGCCTTAGTGGTTCTCTCGGTCACTGTCTGAACGCAAAAACTACCAATCACAACAGCCAGGCCAAAAGCCAAACATAATACTACTTGTGATCCACTTGTAGGCCTATGGAGAATGAAATAAAAGATGGAATAAATAATGAAATAAAAGTATAAAATGCTAATTTCAGTAGTTATTTTCAAATATACATTGCTACTTAACAAGGATATATATTAAGGCTCAATTCCAGTAAAAGGAAAGTCAATCATACATACACTGTGTTAGAACCGTAACGAGGGAGAGGTTGAGGCTTGTTGGAGACTTTAATGGAGGCATTGGGGCCAGAAACTGACATGAAAAGAACATTGTCGAACACCGCTAGGGATGTTGCAGCTGAATGGTATGCCTCATTATTGAAAAAAATAGTAAATACTGTATTGTTTTTCTCAACCTCAATGGAAAATGCAATCAGGGAGAAGTCACGATACTCTTTACTTTCCTTTATGTATTTCATTACATTACCTAGAATAAAGAAAGAAATTGATTAGTCAGTATGTAATAAGTCACCTACTACTTATGTCAAAGTGGAAAGACCAAAACTTTTTCCCATTGTCTCTTCCCTTTTCAATTCCCACAATGGCTACTTCAAATTTCCTCAAGAATTCTGCACCATCAGTAATCCCTACTATAAGTTTACAACTTGAAAAAACAGTAAACTACTAAGAATTTCTTGGTCTATTCTTGTCTAAAACAAACATAGTTTTTTTTTTTTTCAAAATTGTTTTGGTTCTTCTAGGTCATTTACATTTCCTCATACATTTGAGGATTGACTTGTCCATTTCAGCAAAAAAGTCTGCTGAAATTTTGATAAGAATTGTGTTGACTGTATAGATCCACTTGGGGAAATTTTCTATCTTAATGATATTCAGTATTCCAATCCATGATATGGAATATCTCTTCATGTATCTAGAAGATTAATTTTCCTCAGAAGTATTTATAACTTTCAGTGTACAAGTCTTGCACTTCTTCTTACATTTATTTGTATGTACATTATTCTTTTTGATGCTGTTGTGAGTTTTGGTAATCTGTGTCCTCACCCCACCCCTTTAATCTTTCATTTAAATTAGATTTTAAAAATTCCAGTCTGAAAAACCTCTGCCTTTTGATTGGATTGTTTAATGCATTTATATTTAATATAATTACTGATATTCTAGTATTTATAACTGACATTTTGCTTTGTGTTTTCTATATGTCTTATCTCCTTTTTGTTCTTCTATTATGCAAGTATGCATTTTGTGTTAAATATATATTTTATAGTGTACCAGTTGTTGGTATCAATAATAAATGGACCATTGTCAGCAAAGTGATGTCACTGCTTTTTAATATACTGTCTAGGTTTATCATAGCTTTCCTTCCAAGGAGCAAATGTCTTTTAATTTCAATGCTGCAGTCACCATCCACAGTGACTTTGGAGCCCAAGAAAATAAAATCTGTCACTGCTTCCACTTTTTCTGTTTTGTTTTACTATTTCACTTTTCCTATTTGCTGTGAAGTGATGAGAGAGATGCCATGATCATATTCTTTTGAATGTTGAATTCAAGCCAGTTTTTTCACTCTCCTCTTTTACCCTCTTCAAGAGGTTCTTTAGCACCTCTCAATTTCTACCATTAGAGTGGTATCATCTACATATCTGAGTTGCTGATATTTCTCCTAGCAATCCTGATTCCAGTTTGTGATTCAGCCAGCTTGGAATTTCACATGGTGTATTCTGTATAGAAGTTTAACAAGCAGGGTGACAATATACATCCCTAACATACTCCTTTCCCAGTGTGAGCCAGTCAGTTGTTCTATGTCTGGTTCTAACTGTTACTTCTTGACCTGCATACAGGTATCTTAGGAGACAGGTAAGGTGGTCTGGTACTCCAGTCTATTTAAGAATTTTCCAAAGTTTGTTGTGATCCACAGTCAAAGGCTTCAGCATAGTCAATGAACCAGAAGTAGATGTTTTTCTGGAATTCCCTTGCTTTCTCTCTGATCAAACGAATGTTGGCAATTTGATCTCTGGTTCCTCTGCCCTTTCTAAACCCAGCTTGTTCACCTGGAAGTTCTTGGTTCATGTACTGCTGAAGCCTAGATTAAAGGATTTTGAGCATTACCTTGGTCTCATGTGAGATGAGTGCAATTTTGTGGTAGTTTGAACATTCTTTGACATTGTTCTTCTTTGGGATTGGAATGAAAGCTGATGGTTTCCAGTCCTGTGGCCACTGCTGAGTTTTCTAAATTTGCTGACATATTGAGTTTAGCATTTCAACAGCATCATCTTTTAGGCTTTGAAATAGCTCAGCTGGAATTCT
The DNA here is from genome assembly GCF_019320065.1 of Cervus canadensis. NCBI lineage: Eukaryota > Metazoa > Chordata > Mammalia > Artiodactyla > Cervidae > Cervus > Cervus canadensis. The sequence goes on along the minus strand of NC_057417.1, from coordinate 15,303,346 downwards.
ATCACTCCCCTAACTTTGTTTGTAGAAATTCTTCCTAAGGCCCACTTGACTTCACACTCCAAGATATCTGGCTCTAGGGGAGTGACCACACCATCATGGTTATCTGGGTCATTAAGATCTTTTTTGTATAGTTCTTTTGTGTAGTTTTGCCACCTCTTCTTAATCTCTTCTGCTTCTGTTTGATTCTTACCATTTCTGTCTTTTATCATGCCCATCTTTGCATGAAATATTCCCTTGATATCTCTAATTTTCTTGAATAGATCTATAGTCTTTCCCATTCTCTTGTTTTCCTTTATTTCTTTCCATTGTTCATTTAAGAAAACCTTTTTTAAATCTCTCCTTGCTATTCTCTGGAACTCTTCATTCAGTTGAGTTATTTTTCCCATTCTCCCTTGCCTTTCACTTCTCTTCTTTCCTTTCCTCAGCTATTTGTAAAGCCTCCTCAATCAACCACTTTGATTTCTTGCATTTCTTTTCCTTTGGGATGGTTTTGATCACTGCCTCATGTACAATGTTATGAACCTCCATCCATAGTTCTTCAGGCACTCTGTCTACCAGATCCAATCCTTTAAATCGAATTCATCACCTCCACTGTGTAATCACAATGGATTTGATTTAGGTCATACCTGAATGACTTAGTGGTTTTTCCTACCTTCTTCAATTTAAGTCTGAATTTTGCAGTAAGAAGCTCATAGTCTGAGCCATAGTCAACTCTAGGTCTTATTTCTGACTGTACAGAATATTTCCTACTTCCACTGTAATAGAAACACATTAGGATCTCTGAAGACAAAAGCAATATCTGGACATTTGTATTTTTCAAAAAATTCCAAGGTAATTCTGACATGCATCTGGATTTTAAGAAGTGATTACAGGTTTTTCTATTAAATGTTAGTTTTAGTGATATACAATTCTATTATTCTCTATTGACCAATCATGATACAGTTGTATTAAGTAAATAATACTAATAGTGACATAATCACAATAATAGAAGATGTTTATCAGCTTTCACAATCAATAGCCAAACCAAAAAAATAAAAGATAATTATATTGCAAGTCATAATGGGAACATGATTAACCTAATGATATAGAATAATTACACACAATTTGCAGGATTGAGTAGAGTGATGTGGTATGTGCTAAGCTGCTTCAATTGTGTCCAACTCTTAGCAACCCCATGGACTGTAGCCCACCAGGCTCCTCTGTCTCTGGGATTCTCCAGACAAGAACACTGGAGTGGGTTGCCATTTCCTACTCCCGGGGATCTTCCTGACCCAGGGATCAAATCCATTTCTCTTACACCTCCTGCAGTGGCAGGTGGGTTCTTTACAACTAGCACAACATTGGAAGCCCTAATTATTGATAAGTATCATCCTATTACACTTTTCTTAATTGTTTTGCATTTATTTTGTGTAGGTTTTTTCCTTCTCTCGTGTTTTCTGCCTAGAGAAGTTCCTTTAGCATTTGCTGTAAAACAGGTTTGGTGACGCTGAATTCTCTTAACTTTTGCTTGTCTGGAAAGCTTTTGATTTCTCCATCAAATCTGAACAAGAGTTTTGCTGGGTAGAATATTGTTGGTTGTAGTTTCTTCACTTTCATCACTTTAATATATCATGTCATGCACTTCTGGCTTGTAGAGATTCTGTTGAGAAATCAGCTATTAACCTGATGGGAGTTCCATTGTATGCTATTTATCATTTTTCCCTTGTTGCTTTTAATATATTATCTTTGTATTTATATTTTGTCAGTTTGACTACTATGTGTCAGTGTTTCCCTCCATGGTTTTATCTTGCCTGGGACTGTGTGTGCTTCCTGGACTTGGTTAACAATTTCCTTTCCCATGTTAGGAAAGTGTTCAGCTACTATGCCTTCAAATATTTTCTCAAGTCCTTTCTCTCTCTCTTCTCCTTCTGGGACCCCTATAATGTGATTGTTGGTGCAGTTAATGTTGTCCCAGTCATCTCATAAGCTATCTTCATTTCTTTTCATTCCGCCTCCCCGCCCCCCCCCCGCCATATTCTGTTCCGTGGCAGTGTTTTCCACCATTCCGTCCTCCAGGTCACTTCTCCATTCTTCTGTCTCAGTTATTCTGCTATTGATTCCTTCTAACGTATTGTTCATCTCTATTTGTTTGTTCTTTAGCTCTTGAAGGTCTTTGGTAAACATTTCTTGCATCTTCTCCATTCTGTTTCTGAGATCCTGGGTCATCTTCACTATCACGATTCTGAATTCTTTTCCTGTAAGGTTGTTTATCGCCACTTCATTTAATTGTTATTCTGGGGTTTTATCTTATCCCTTCATCTGGGACATAACTCTGCTTTTTCATCCTGATTAACCTTCTGTCATGTGGCTTTTGTTCTAACACTGTGGAATTGTGGTTCTTCTGGCTTCTTCTGTCTGCCCTTTGGTGGATGAGGCCAAGAAGCTTGTGTAAGCTTCTTGATGGGAGGGACTGGTGGTAGGAAAAACTGAGTGTTGCTCTGGTGGGTGTTGCTCAATAAAGCTTTAACACAATTATCTGCTGATGGGTGTGGTTGTGTTCCCTGTTAGTTGTTTAACCTGGGGTGACCCAGCCCTGGGTCTATGGGCTCTGTGGTAGGGTTAATGGTGATCTCCAGGAGTTCTTATACCAAGCAGGACCTTAAAGGACTGCTGTTGCCAGTGCCTCTCTCCTTGTGGTGAGCACTTGCTGACCCATGCCTCCACAGGAGACCCTCCAACACTAGCAGGCAGGTCTGGGTCAGTCTCCTGTGGGGTCGCTGCTCCTTTCCCCTGGGTCTTGGTTACAGCAAGATGGTTTTGTCCCTCCAAGAGTGAAGTCTCTATTTCTTCCAGTCCTGTGGAAGTCCTATAACCAAATTCTTCTGGCCTTCAACGTCAAATTCCCTGTTGATTCCCAGTTCCTTTGTCAGATTCCCAGGCTGTGAAGGCTGATGTGGGGCTCAGAACCTTTGCAACAGTGGGAAAACTTCTTTGGGATTATTGTTCTCCAGTTTGTGGGTCACCCACCCGCAGGGATTTGATTTTATTGTGATTGTGCCCCTCCTATTATCTCGTGGCTTCTTGTCTTTGGACATGGGTGACTTTTTCTGGTGGTTCCCATGCCCTCCTGTCAACAACTAGTTGTGATTCTGGTCCTCTTAAAGGAGGAGAGAAGTGCACATCCTTCTACTCTGAAATCTTGAACCAGAAGCCCACATTTTTCTTAATCTCCCTGTTTTTAGAGGAGCCCCTTACTTCCTCCCACATCTATGCCTGGCATCCCTGAGCCCGGAGTTCCTCTGATTCTATGGTTCTAACCTCATCTGCACATTGGAACCACTCTTGAAGATTTTTAAATTAATTACTTTTTTAAAGATCTAATATCCAAATACAGTCACATTTTGAGATATTGGAGGTAGGGTTTAGCATATTAATTTTGAAGGGACACAATTCAGCCCATTACTCTTTCTCTTATCATTCTGCTGTTGTTGAAAACTGGGCATATAGGATAGTGTATCAACTCTGGTATCTGAACTTCCCTGTGTGTTGTTACTGTTAATTTTGTTGTTGTTGCTGCTACTCATTTGCTTAAAGATTTCTATGGACAGTTCTGTAGGTAGATTTTGTATTCTCTACAGTATGCAGCCACTTATTTCTTTGATGAACTTAAAAAAAATTCTGACCTTTAAGCCTGGCTTCTAGGGGTCAGTCTTAAATCAATATAACTTAGCAATTAGCTAAAAGATTCTTTTAAATGTCTAGAGCCAGTAAGTCTACTACCCTTGGCCAAAGAGATCTTTGAACAAAGGCACACCTTCAAATTTCAGGCAGCTTACAAGTCAGCCTCAGCTTTCATTGCTTGCTTGGGTAGGGCCTCAACATCAACTAGAAGTAAGTGACTGGATCCTTCTAATTTCCTAGGTTATTTCTGGCCATGCATACTACCATTCTGAGCTTTCTAGGTCTGCAGGAATATCAGAACTTTAAAGTCCACTGTGGTCATCTAGCTCCCCAGGTATTCCTTTAAAATTGCTTTCTGGGTAAGCTCTTATTTGGCCCAACTGAAAGCACAGCCTTAGCTACCTGTGATGCTATTACCAGTGGATTTCTATTTTTTATTTTATTTTATTTTTTTGGATTTCTATTGCTTTAAATAATTCCCTTGGGTTAGGGATTTTCCTAAAGAGTTGAGCCCTAATTTAAATTCAATAGGAATAATGCCTTGGGAATAGAGTTTTTCAAAGAGCTTCTATTTCAGTCAAAGTGTTGGCAATCCTCATAAATGGGACTTTTAACAGGGCTCTGAAGAGATTAGCTCTTTCCATCAACTGTGAGGTTCTGGCTTTCATGGATACCACACCACTGAGGGGAGGGAGACCCATAGGAACTGTTGTTATTCAGTCACTAAGCTGTGTCCAACCCTTTGTAACCCCATGAACTGCAGCATGCCAGGATTTCCTGTCCTTCATTATCTTCCAGAGTTTGCTCAAACTCATGTCCATTGAGTTATTGATGCCATCCAACCATCTTATCATCTGTTGTCCTCATCTCCTCTTCCCCTCAGTCTTTTCCAGCATCAGGGTCTTTCCCAGTGAGTCGGCTCTTCATATCATGTGGCCAAAGTATTAGAGCTTTAGCTTCAACATCAGTCCTTCCAATGAATATTCAAGGTTGATTTCCTTTAGGACTGACTGTTTGATCTCCTTGCTGCTGTCCAATGGACTCTCAAGAGGATTCTCCAGCACTGTAGTTTGAAAGCATCAATTCTTCAGTCTTATTTGTGGTCTAATTCTTACATCAGTACATAACTGCTAGAAAATCCATAGCTAGGAATAGTTCTAAGTTAAAATGCCACAGATTTTGCTATTATTTTTTTAAATAGATGTTCAGTAGTTTTAAAAATAGACACTTTTTAGCTTGTTCTGTGCTTTTGCTTAATTTTCAATATTGTAAGTTGGTTGATTTTTAAGAATTATTTTCAAAGTATTTATGTTGCTTTTGTGGAAGAGTGGACATACAAAGAATTCAAAATTCTCCATCCACTAGGTTTTGGGCTAATTTATGGGCTTCCCAGGTGGTCCTGTGGTTAAAAAAGAAATGTTTTCCTGTCAATGTAGGAGATGCAAGAGATGCAGGTTTGTGTTAGGGTTCACAAGGGGCTGGCTCATAGCATATTGTTTAAAAATAGCCCATTATGGTTACCTGACAAACAAGGGATGAAGTCACAGTGGCCACATTGCCCTGGTGGCATACTGTTTTTTCCTTAAGGTGATATCCTGTTTTTCCCTGCTGGTGCCAGTTTCTCAAGACTATGTGACCACCCAACCATGAGACCCCTCTGACTACATGATCACAAGACCCCAGCTGCAGGCTGAAGATAAACAAAGGCCCCCTCCCTTCAGGGCACAATTTCCCATTGATAGGGTATAAGAAGGGTTGGCTGTAAAGGGAGAGTACTGGTTTCTCTCTAAAGCCAGTCACTTGCTTTCTTCCTATAATAAATCGTTCTCTGCCTGACTGCCTGGCTCATTCTCTTTTTCTCCACACTCGGCTTACAGTTTGATCTCTGGGTTGGGAAGAGTCCCTGGAATAAGAAATGGTAACCCACTATAGTGTTCTTGCCTGGAAAATTCCATGGACACAGGAGCCTGGCGCACTACAGTCCATGGGGTCACAAAGAATTGGACATGACTGAGCACACATGCTTTACACATAAATGGACAGAAAAAAAAAGCTACATAAAAAGGGTTGCTTTTAGCATAGAAACATAATGCAGAAGAATTGTTCAGTATATTCACAGTTCTGACCAAAAGTAAACACTGAACAAATAAGTACAGCTATTTGTACTATCTTCAAAATAGTAGTTCTGAAAAATCAATCTATTAAGTCTTCAGCCACCTGTTTTTAGAAAGATCAATATTGTAAAGAAGAACCTTCAGATCTTGGAACTATTTTACCCTGTGAGAGCTTAGAGAAACATTTTTATATTCTGGTCAGAATACAAATTTGTATGCTAAATTTCACAACAACATAGTATTTTGGCTCTTTTATTCATCCTTTGAAAGGTGATACAATTAGCTGAAAGACCGCTGCAGCGAGAATGCTTCCGTTAATTATTAACTTTTGTGCCCAGCTGCCGTAAAGTGTACATTTTTGATCTTTGATTTAGCTGCCTCTAAGATACTGGTAGTTAGTAGGAAAAGAAAGAAATGGGTAGCTAGATAGCATAGTTAACTTTCTTCTTTGCAAGTGATACATATAGGTCTTCATATAGCAGCAGTCTCTTTTTCCCTAAAGGTCTTACCTTGTACTTCCCGAAGTTCTTGATTCTTAAGCTTTAAAAAAATCTCAAGGTTCTTTATGAGATTTAGAGCCAAAACGGAATTCCCAGAAATTGAGTAAGGCACAATTGTTCGACCATATTGACTTAAGTCCATTTCTCTGGCAGGCATAGTATAATACAAGTTTAGAGTTGTTAAGAGGTAAGTAGTGACAAACAAAATTATTGATATATGTAGCAATGTCAACTTCCAACTGCGCCAGTTGAATAGTGCTCTCTTTAAAAACATGGAATGAAACTGCTGGCGGTAAAGTGGAAACTAAAAAGAGGAGAAGAAGATGGCGTCAGAATTACTCGTGATCCAAAGAAGATATTCAAATTGAAATTCAATGCTTAAAATTTTTATAGCAAAAGATTATTATACAAATATATTATACAAATTATACACATTATACAAATATATTCTTGAATTTAACCAAAGAAAACAAAATGGTATGGAAAAGTTTATTTGTATAAGGTATTAAGGGGGAAAGACTTAACATATGGTTTCTTACCTAACTACACTGAAAATCTTGTCAAGGTGATTTTATTCAATAATATATTTGTATTATTTCTGATTGGAAAAAAATTATATTTATTTATTTTATTTAACATCAAACCATAATCTTTCCATCTCTCTTTTTTAAGGGAAATATCCCCATAAAACTTGTATACAACTACTATCTTTTACTTTATTTAGTATATTAACAATGGTTCATAGTGAGAAAATGCCCCTAATCTGATAAACCAATATCTTCTAAAAGTAACTCTTGGGTCTTGCTAGAACCAAGCAAAGGGAAAATTTATTAGAAAATGAAGAGAACTTCTCAGTGATTCTGAGAAATAACAATGGTGAGAGTGGCATAGCTGTGATCTTTATCTAAAATCCATTTCTCTTGCATCAGGAAATTAATGGAGTTGTAGTACAGACTGTTCCATATCTGCTTGACTCTCCTATGGCCATACTCCAAACATCTTTTAAGTTCAGATAGTATATACACCCAAGCCAAATATACTAGTTTTACATTCTTAGTGAATATACTCACCCCAGTATTAAATTTAATGTTAGCAATTTCATTTAATCTGGTAATAACTGGTCTTTCATAATTTCTGAACACTCTCTTACTCCGATTCCTGTTTTGACTTCTTTGGCTCATCAAATGAAGAGACTGGATAGACTGACTCTCCACTTCAGAATCTGCCAGCTTATTTACCCTAAATACACACATATACACACAAAAAGCACAAAATATTTTACTTTGACCATACCTTCAATCTATTTTATTTGTCAAATAGCAAACAAATTTCCAAATTTGAAGGACTCCTTGATCTTTCTTACTGATTGTTAAGTATATTGTATAAAAGCAGTATGATAATGTGAAAGTGAAAGTATTAGTCACTCAGTCCTGTCCGATTCTATGTGACCCCATGGACAGTAGCCCTCTAGTCTCCTCTGTCCATGGGGTTTTCCAGCAAGAATACTGGAGTGGGTTGCCATTCCCTTCTTCAGGGGATCTTCCTGAACCAGGGATTGAACCCTGGTCTCCCACATTGCAGGCAGATTCTTTACCATTTGAACCACCAGGGAAGACCACGTATGATAATGATGGCTCTCAATACACCAGTCAGAAGACTGATGCCAATCCATGGTAAAGTTTCTACCATTCTGTGGTAAGATGAGAAAAACAATGATAACATATTGTGCTTCATTAAGCTGAATTTATTCAAGTTAAAGTGCTTATCTTAAATCAAAGATAATAACTCTTCTTTGGATGTTAAGGTGTTCTTTATGTTATAAAATGATAGGGACTTTGGATAGTAGGTTTTGTTTTAAATCTTTACATTTTCCATTTAGTGCCTATGTCTGAAGCTGTGTCTTTTGGTATGGATGCTTAAGAAGAATGAAAAAAATATACACAAGTAATTATAACCTAAGGAAGAAAAATTCTCTGTCATTTTTCTAAAATTTTTATTCTTCATATTTTATTTATTGGTAATAATTTCCATTAGGAAAACACTACAAAATATAAAAAAATGAAAGGAAAATAGTTCCAATACCTAGAGATAACCCTGATGAAAAAATCTCCCACACACATACACATACTCTCTTACAAGCATGTGAATTGTTTTTAGGCTATTTACATGTAGTGTAATTAGTGATATATTTGAGTTTGTATCTAACATCTTGCCATTTGCTTTCGATTTATCTTCTTTTTATTTTCCAATTTAAGTGTGACTGACAAGTGAAAATTATAAATATTAAAGGTACAAAATATGATTTTCAAAAAATTTTTACTTGAGTATGTTAGCTTTGTTGCTCAGCTTGTAAACAATCTGCCTGCAGTGAGGGAGACCTGGGTTCGATCCCTGGGTTGGGAAGATTCCCTTATAGAAGGGAAAGACTATCCATTCCAGTATTCTGGCCTAGAGAATTCCATGGACTATATAGTTTATGGGGTCGCAAAGATTCAGACATGACTGAGCCACTTTCACTTTCACAGTAGCTTTACAATGTTGTGCTAGTTTCTACTGTATAGCAAAATGAATAGATTATACATATACAGAAGTAGCAAAAGGCAAAACAGGCAAATTGTACTTCATGAAAATTAAAAACTTTCATGTATCAAAAGACAATATCCACAGAATAAAAACATAACCTATAGCTTTAGTTCTTACATTTAGGTCTTTGATCCAGTTAGAATGGTGTTAACTAAGTTCTACAGTTTTCCACAAGTACACTATGGTGACTATAATTAATAATAATGTATTGTAAATTTGAAATGTTGTAGAATAGTAGATCTCAAGTGTTCTCATCACCAAAAAAGAAAATAGTAACTGTATGAGGTGATGGATATGGATATGTTAATTAGCTTTACTGTGGTTACTATTTCATAATGTATGCACATATCAAACATCATGTTCTATACTGTATAGCACAGGGAATTCTACTTAATGCACTGTGGTGACCTAGATGGAAAGAGGTCCAAAAGAGAGGGATATATAGTTATTTGGACCCTTACTTAACACTACTCAAAATGGGTCAAAGACCAAAAACTATTATAGAAGAAAACATAGGACAAAAGAGTCATAACATTGGATTTGTTAATGATTTCTTGTTTATGATATCAAAGGCATAAGCAACAAAAGGCAAAACAGGCAAATTGTACTTCACAAAAATGAAAAAACTTTCATGCATCAAAGACAATCTCCACAGAGTAAAAATACAATTTACAGAAAAGCAGAAAGTATCTGCCAGTCATATATCTAGTAAAGAATTAATGTCAAGAATATACTAGGGTGGTGCAAAAAGAATTGTGGTTTTGCATTGTTGAAATTTGCTGTTTGATATTAGAATACATTCTAAATAAATGTGGTTATGTTACCCATCATTTTAATGCACATTTCTCACTATATGCTTTTTTGCTAATGACTTATTCCTTACTGTTTATTTTATATTTATTTTGGACTATGGGAGTGATGTTAGACAAAAATTAAATTCAAGAGCTTTTTTAATTTGAGTTGAAAATGGGTCATAAAAGCAGCAGAGACAACTCACAACATCAACAGTGCATTTGACCCACAAACAGATAATGAATGTATAGTGCAGTTGTGGTTCAAGAAGTCTTGCAAAGGAGATGAGAGCCTTGAAGATGAGAAGCATAGTGGCCAGCCATTAGAAGTTGACAGCAACAAACTGAGAGCCATCACTGAAGCTGATCCTCTTACAACTACAAAAAAAGTTGCCCAGGAACTCAACACTGACCATTCTATAGTCATTTGGCATTTGAAGCAACTGGAAAGGAAAAAGCTCAATAAGTGGAGTGCCTCAAGTGCTGACCAAAAAAAAAAAAAAAAATGTTGTTTTGAAGTGTTGTCTTCTCTTGATCTATGCAAGAGCAATGAACATTTCTTGATCAGATTGTGATGTGCAACAAAAAGTGGATTGTGTAAGACAACCAGTGATGACCAACTCAGGGGTTGGACCAAGAAGAAGTTCCAAAGCACTTCCCAAAGAAAACTTGCCCCCAAAGAAGTTCATGTTCACTGTTTGGTGGTCTGCTGCCCATCTGATCCACTACAGCTTCCTGAATTTCGATGAAACCATTACATCTGAGAAGTACGCTCAGCAAATTGATGTGAAGCACTGAAAACTGCAATGCCTACAAACGGCATTGGTCAACAGAAAGGATCTTAATTCTTCTCCGTGGCAATGCCCAACCGCACATTGCATGACCAACACTTCAAAAGTTGAAGGAATTGGGCTACAAAGTCTTGCCTCATCCGCCATATTCACCTGACCTCTTGCCAACTGACTACCACTTTTTCAAGCATCTCAACAACTTTTTGCAGAGAAAACACTTGCACAACAAGCAGGATGCAGAAAATGCTTTCCAAGAGTTCACTGAATCCCGAAGCGTGGATTTTTATGCTACAGGAATAAACAAACTTATTTCTCATTGGCAAAAGTGTGTTGATTGTAATGGTTCCTATTTTGATTTATAAAGATGTGTTTGAGTCTAGTTATAATAATTTAAAATTCATGGTCTGAAACCAAAATTACGTTTGCACCAGCCTAATATATATAAATTCTAAAATTCAACAACAAAAAAGAATCTGACTCAAAAATGGGCAAAGATCAAAAATAATTAAATACCTAGGCATAAATCTACCTAAGGAGACAAAACAAAGACCTGTAACTCCAAAACTATAAGATGCTGATGAAAGAAATCGAAGGAGGTATAAGCATATGAAAAGATATACCATGTTTGTGGATTGGAAGAATCAATATTGTCAAAAACTATATTATCCAAGGCAATCTACAAATTCAGTACAATTCCTATCAAATTACTAATGGCAATTTTCACAGAACTAGAACAAAAAAAATCTCAAAATTTGTATGGAGACACACAAGACCCCATATAGCCAAGTTCAAAGTTCAGTCACTCAGTCGTGTCCGACTCTTTGCGACCCCATAGAGTGCAGCACACCAGGCCTCCCTGTCCATCACCAACTCCTGGAGTTTACTCAAACTCATGTGCATTGAGTCAGTGATGCCAGCCAACCATATCATCCTCTGTCGCCCCCTTCTTCTCCTGCCTTCAATCTTTCCCAGAATCAGGGTCTTTTCAAATGAGTCAGTTCTTCCCATCAGGTGGGCAAAGTATTGGAGTTTCAGCTTCAGCATCAGTCCTTCCAATGAATATTCAGGACTGATTTCCTTTAGGATGGACTGATTTGGATCTCCTTGCTGTCCAACGGACTCTCAAGAGTCTTCTCCAACACCACAGTTCAAAAGCATCAGTTCTTCAGCACTCAGTTTTCTTTACAGTCCAACTCTCACATCCATACATGACCACTGGAAAAACTGTAGCCTTGACTAGAGAGACCATTGTTGGCAAAGTAATGTGTCTGCTTTTTAATATACTGTCTAGGTTGGTCAAAACTTTTCTTCCAAGGAGCAAGCAACTTTTAATTTCATGGCTGCAGCCACCATCTGCAGTGATTTTGGAGCCCAACAAAATAGAGTCTGTAACTGTTTCCACTGTTTCCCCATCTATTTGCCATGAAGTGATGGGACCAGATGCCATGATCTTTGTTTTTTGAATATTGAGTTTTAAGCCAACTTTTTCACTCTCCTCTTTCACTTTCATCAAGAGGCTCTTTAGTTCTTATTCACTTTGTGTCATAATGGTGGTGTCATCTGCATATTTGTGGTTATTTATATTTCTCCTGGAAATCTTGATTCCAGCTTGTGCTTCATCCAGTCCAGCATTTCTCATGATGTACTCTGCATATAAGTTAAATAAGCAGGGTGACAATATACAGCCTTGACGTACTCCTTTCCCAATTTGGAACCAGTCTGTTGTTCCATGTCCAGTTCTAACTGTTGCTACAGATTTCTCAGAAGGCAGGTCAGGTGGTCTCGTATTCCCATCTCTTAAAGAATTTTCCACAGTTTATTGTGATCCACACAGTCAAAGCCTTTGGCATAGTCAATAAAGCAGAAGCAGATGTTTTTCTGGAACTCTCATATAGCCAAAGCAATCTTGAAAAATAAAAACAGCTGTAGGAATCAGGCTCCTTGACTTCAGACTATACTACAAAGCTACAGTCATCAAAACAGTATGATACTGGCACAAAAATAGAAACTAGATCAATGAAATAGGATAGAAAATCCAGAAATAAGCCCATGCACTGATGACCAATTAATCTTGACAAAGGAAGCAAGATTGCACAATGTTGGAAAGACAGTCTCTTCAACAAATATTGCTGGACAAACTGGACAGCCATATGTAAAAATGAAAATAGATCATTATTTAACTCCAGACACAAAAATAAAATGGATTAGAGGCTTAAATATGAGATCAGACACTATAAAACTCCTAGAGGAAAACATAGGTGAACATTCACTGACATAAACCACAGCAACAGTTTTTTTTTAATCCAGCTCCTATAATAATGGAAATAAAAACAAAATAAATCAGACCTATTTAAACTCAAAGTTTTTGCTCAGCAAAGGAAACGATAAACAAAATGAAAAGACAACCCACAGATTGGGAGAAAATATTTGCAAATGATGTGACTGACAAAGGATTAGTCTCCAAAATTTGCAAACAGCTCATGAACAGCATAAAAACAAACAACCCACTCAAAAAATGGGCAGAAGACTTTAATAGACTTTTCTCCAAAAGAGACATACAGATGGCCAGTAGGTACCAAAAAAGATGGTCAACATTGTTAATTATGAGAGAAATGCAAATCAAAACTACAATGAGATATCACCTCACATCAGTCAGAATGACTATCATCAAAAAATCCACAAACAATAAATGCTGGAGAGGGTGTGGAGAGAAGGAAACCTTTCTACACTGCTGGTGGGAATGTAAATTGGTAGAGTCATTATGGAGAACAGCATGGAGTTCCTTAAAAAAAACTAAAAATAGCGCTACCATATGACCCTACAATCCCATTCCTGGGCATATATCCAGAGAATAACATGATCTGAAAAGATACATTCATCCCAATATTCACTGAAGCACTGTTTACAACAGCCAAGACATGAAAGTAAATGTCCATCGACTGAGATAAGGATAAAGAAGATGTGGTACATATATGAGAGGGTAACAGGCAGGAAGGCCAGGGGTCTCCAAATAGAGGAAATAGGCTGCAAGTGTCAGACATTTTTCATCTCTCTCTTAAACGGCAGGAGGAAACAAACTAGTCATATATATATATATATATATATTTTTTTTTTTCCCCCTTCTCTATACAAATTTAAAAGGAGGTTTCTCTTAAAATACTGTGTTGCCATAATGACACCTGGTTCCACCTGAAGTTAACTATTCTCAAACCTTGAGTTAACCAATGCATTCTTCTTATGGAAATGTTTGTCTTAAGCTATGTTAATGTACTATGCATTTACCCCAGACTGTCTTCAAGTCAGTTCCGCCTAATGGCTCAGAACCGACTTGACAAACCACTATGTTATACTCAGACATTGTTCCCTTAATCTATGTAAATAAAACTATTTGTATGGTAATCTGCCCTTCTACAAGATTCAAGTCAATCTTTTTATGGCCCGGGATGACTCGTCTGGTGCCAGGATTATCCCAAAATACATTTTATGGATGAGGGGCCTGGTGCCATTCTGAGTTTTAAGACATTCCTTTCTTTCATTAACAGACTGCTAGTAACTATCTAACATCCAGCTAAAAACTAGCAGGGGGTACTCTTTCTGTCCCCGTCTGATGCCTATGTCAGAAGCTTTCTCTATCTCTTTTATACTTTAATAAAACTTTATTACACAAAAGCTCTGAGTGATCAAGCCTCGTCTCTGGCCCCGGATTGAATTCTTCTCCTCCGGAGGCCAAGAATCCCAGCGTCTTTTCGTGGGTCAGCAACAACCTTTCATCTATATAATGGAATATTACTCAGCCATTAAGAAGAATGAAATAATGCATTTAAAGCAACATGGATGGACCTTAGAGTGTCATACTGAGTGAAGTAAGTCAGATAGAGAAGGAGAAATATTGTATGAAATCCCTTATATGTGGAATCTAAAAAGAAATGAAACAAATACATATACTTACAAAACAGAAAGAGTCTCATAGAAAACAAACTTATGGTTGCCAGGAAGAAGGGACAATTAAGGAGTTTGAGATGGTCATGTACACACTGCTATATTTAAAAATGGATAACCAACAAGGAACTATTGCATAACACACGGAACTCCGCTCAATGTCATTGGTAGCCTGGATAGAAGGGGGCTTTGGGGTAGAATGGATACATGTATATGTGTGACTGAGTCCCTTCATTGTTCACCTGAAACTATCACAACATTGTTATTTGACTATCCCCAATACAAAAATAAAAAGTTTTAAAAAATGGGCAAAGGATTTGAATAGACATTTCTCCAAAGAAGATGTGTGAATGGGCAATAAGCACATGAAAAGATGTGAAATGTAAATCAGAACTGTAATCAGAGTCCACTTTACAGCCATTACATGGCTACTATCAAATCAACAGAAAAAAAAATGTGGGTTAGAAGTGAAGAAATTGGAATTTTTGTGCTCTCTTGGTAGGAATATAAAATGGTAGAGCCACTGCAGAGAAATGGCATTCCTTAAATAATAAAAATAGAATTAATGCAAAAGTTAATTTTGATCCATTATCTTGGTCTGAATTGAGACTTCATAAGATTTACAGTTGTAAAAGAAGATTCACAGAGTAACACTTTATCCTTTCTTATGGAGTGCCTATTCTAGCATTTGACTCATTTTTCTAGTGGGTATTCAGTATTTTGTCTCATTGGAGAGTATGATTGTATCTACACATATTTTAGCTTAATGTACTTTACCAGATGTATGTAATTAAAATCTCTTCACCCATTCAGGTTTTGCATGCCCTCAGTCCTTCTGGAGAATTTTGGTAAATACTAACTCCTTACATAGGACTTCCCTCATGGCTCAGACAGTAAAGTGTCTGTCTACAATGCAGGAGACCTGGGTTCGGTCCCTGGGTTGGGAAGATTCCCTGTAGAAGGAAACGGCAACCCACTCCAGTATTCTTGCCTAGAAAATCCCATGGACAGAAGAGCTTGGTGCAGGCTACTGTCCATGACGGTGGTTCGTGACATTGTACAGGAGGCAGTGATCAAGATCATACCCAAGAAAAAGAAATGGAAAAAGGCAAAATGGTTGTCTGAGTAGGTCTTAACAAATAGCTATGAAAAGAAGAGAAGCGAAAGGTAAAGGAGAACAGGAAAGATATATCCATTTGAAGGCAGAGTTCCAAAGAACAGCAAGGAGAGATAAGAAAGCCTTCCTCAGTGATCAGTGCAAAGAAATAGAGGAAAACAATAGAATGGGAAAGATTAGAGATCTCTTCAAGAAAATTAGAGATATCAAGGGAACTTTTCATGCAAAGATGGGCACAATAAAGGACAGAAATAGTATGGACCTAACAGAAGCAGAAGATATTAAGAAGAAGTGGCAAGAATACACAGAACTATACAAAAAAGGTCTTCATGACCCAGATAATCACGATGGTGTGATCACTCACATGGCCAGACATCCTGGAATGTGAAGTCAAGTGGGCCTTAGGAAACATTACTACAAACAAAGCTAATGGTGATGAAACTTCAACTGAGCTATTTCAAATCCTAAAAGATGATGCTGTGAAAGTGCGGCACTCAATATGCCAGCAAATTTGAAAAACTCAACAGTGGCCACAGGACTGGAAAAGGTCAGTTTTCACTCCAATCCCAAAGAAAGGCAATGCCAAAGAATGCTCAAACTACTGCACAATTGTGCTCACCTCACACACTAGCAAAGTAATGCTCAGAATTCTCCAAGCCAGGCTTCAACAGTACTTGAACCATGAACTTTCACATGTTCAAGCTGGATTTAGAAAAGGCAGAGGAACCAGAGATCAAATTGCCAACATATGTTGGATCATCGAAGAAGCAAGAGAGTTCCAGAAAAACATCTACTTCGGAAGCTGAAACTCCAATACTTTGGCCACCTGATGGGAAGAAATGACTCATTTGTAAAGACCCTGATGCTAGGAAAGATTGAAGGCAGGAGGAGAAGGGAACACCAGAGGATGAGATGGTTGGATGGCATCACCGACTCAATGGATATGAGTTTGAGTAAGCTCCAGGAGCTCACGATGGACAGGTGTACTGCAGTCCATGGGGTCACAAAGAGTCAGACACGAATGAGCGACGGAAGTGAGCTGAACTGAACTCCTTATATAACATAATATGATCCAAGTTATTAATATAATTTCCCCTTATTTGTTTGAATATTGTCACATTATTTATTTAACATATGCAGAGTACATCATGTGAAATGCTGGGCTGGATGAAGCACAAGCTGGAATCAAAATCGCCAGAAGAAATATCAATAACCTCAGATATGCAGATAATACCACCCTTATGACAGAAAGTGATGAGGAACTGAAGAGTCTTGTGATGAAAGTGAAAGAGAGTAAAAAAGCTGGCTTACACAGTCATCAAGACAGTATGGTACTGGCACAAAGACAGAAATATAGATCAAT
Organism: Cervus canadensis; assembly: GCF_019320065.1. Taxonomy (NCBI): domain Eukaryota; kingdom Metazoa; phylum Chordata; class Mammalia; order Artiodactyla; family Cervidae; genus Cervus; species Cervus canadensis. Next base: position 15,286,488 of record NC_057417.1, on the reverse strand, counting down.
GGAACAGAATAGAAAGCCCAGAGATAAATCCACGAACCTATGGGCACCTTATCTTCGACAAAGGAGGCAAGGATATACGATGGAAAAAAGACAACCTCGGGATGGGGAATACGTGTAACTCTATGGCTGATTCATATCAATGTATGACAAAACCCACTGGGAAAAAAAAATAAATAAGGAAAAAAAAAAAAAAGACAACCTCTTTAACAAGTGGTGCTGGGAAAACTGGTCAACCACTTGTAAAAGAATGAAACTAGAACACTTTCTAACACCACACACAAAAATAAACTCAAAATGGATTAAAGATCTAAATGTAAGACCAGAAACTATAAAACTCCTAGAGGAGAACATAGGCAAAACACTCTCCGACATAAATCACAGCAGGATCCTCTATGACCCACCTCCCACAATATTGGAAATAAAAGCAAAAATAAACAAATGGGACCTAATGAAACTTAAAAGCTTTTGCACAACAAAGGAAACTATAAGCAAGGTGAAAAGACAGCCCTCAGATTGGGAGAAAATAATAGCAAATGAAGCAAACAGACAAAGGATTAATCTCAAAAATATACAAGCAACTCCTGCAGCTCAATTCCAGAAAAATAAATGACCCAATCAAAAAATGGGCCAAAGAACTAAACAGACATTTCTCCAAAGAAGACATACAGATGGCTAACAAACACATGAAAAGATGCTCAACATCACTCATTATCAGAGAAATGCAAATCAAACCCACAATGAGGTACCATTACACGCCAGTCAGGATGGCTGCTATCCAAAAGTCTACAAGCAATAATGCTGGAGAGGGTGTGGAGAAAAGGGAACCCTCTTACACTGTTGGTGGGAATGCAAACTAGTACAGCCGCTATGGAGAACAGTGTGGAGATTTCTTAAAAAACTGGAAATAGAACTGCCACATGACCCAGCAATCCCACTTCTGGGCATACACACTGAGGAAACCAGATCTAAAAGAGATACGTGCACCCCAGTGTTCATCACAGCACTGTTTATAATAGCCAGGACATGGAAGCAACCTAGATGCCCATCAGCAAGCGAATGGATAACAAAGCTGTGGTACATATACACCATGGAATATTACTCAGCCATTAAAAAGAATTCATTTGAATCAGTTCTAATGAGATGGATGAAACTGGAGCCCATTATACAGAGTGAAGTAAGCCAGAAATATAAAGACCAATACAGTATACTAACACATATATATGGAATTTAGAAAGATGGTAATGATAACCCTATATGCAAAACAGAAAAAGAGACACAGATGTACAGAACAGACTTTTGGACTCTGTGGGAGAAGGCGAGGGTGGGATGTTTCGAGAGAACAGCATCGAAACATGTATATTATCTAGGGTGAAACAGATCACCAGCCAGGTTGGATGCATGAGAGACAAGTGTTCGGGCCTGGTGCACTGGGAAGACCCAGAGGGATCGGGTAGAGTGGGAGGTGGGAGGGGGGATCGGGATGGGGAATACATGTAAATCCATGGCTGATTCATGTCGATGTATGATGGGAACCACTGCAATGTTGTGGAGTGATTGGCCTCCAACTAGTAGAAATGAATGAAAAAAAAAAAAACAAAAACAAACAAACAAAAAAAGCTGGCTTAAAACTCAACACTCAAAACACAAAGATCATGGCACCTGGTCCCATCACTTCATGGCAAATAGATGGGGAAACAGTGGAAACAGTGACAGACTGTTTATTGGACTCTAAAATCACTGCAGATGGTGACTGCTGCCATAAAATTAAAAGATGCTTGCTCTTGGAAGAAAAGTTATGACCAACCTAAACAGCATATTAAAAAGCAGAGACATTACTTTGCCAACAAAGGTCTGTCTAGTCAAGGCTATAGTTTTTCCAGTAGTCATGTATAGATGTGAGAGTTGGACCATAAAGAAAGCTGAGAGTTGAAGAATTGATGCTTTTGAACTGTGGTGTTGGAGAAGACTCTTGAGAGTTCCCTGGACTTCAAGGAGATCAATCCAGTTAATCCTAAAGGAAATCAGTCCTGATTATTCATTGGAAGGACTGATGCTCACACTCCAACATTTTGGCCACCTGATGCAAAGAACTGACTCATTGGAAAAGACCCTGATGCTGGCAAAGACTGAAGGCAGGAGGAGAAGGGGACAACAGAGGATGAGATGGTTGGATGGCATCACCGACTCGATGGACATGAGTTTGAAAAGCCCTGGGAGTTGGTGCTGGACAGGGAAGCCTGGTATGCTGAATTCCATGGGGTCGCAAAGAGTCAGACACGACTGAGTGACTGAACTGAACTGATTTATTTGAATTTTTTTTCTTTGTTTCTTGTTTTTTTTTCATTCATTTCTACTAGTTGGAGGCCAATCACTCCACAACATTGCAGTGGTTCCCATCATACATCGACATGAATCAGCCATGGATTTACATGTATTCCCCATCCCGATCCCCCCTCCCACCTCCCACTCTACCCGATCCCTCTGGGTCTTCCCAGTGCACCAGGCCCGAACACTTGTCTCATGCATCCAACCTGGGCTGGTGATCTGTTTCACCCTAGATAATATACATGTTTTGATGCTGTTCTCTCGAAACATCCCACCCTCGCCTTCTCCCACAGAGTCCAAAAGTCTGTTCTGTACATCTGTGTCTCTTTTTCTGTTTTGCATATAGGGTTATCATTACCATCTTTCTAAATTCCATATATATGTGTTAGTATACTGTATTGGTCTTTATCTTTCTGGCTTACTTCACTCTGTATAATGGGCTCCAGTTTCATCCATCTCATTAGAACTGATTCAAATGAATTCTTTTTAATGGCTGAGTAATATTCCATGGTGTATATGTACCACAGCTTCGTTATCCATTCGTCTGCTGATGGGCATCTAGGTTGCTTCCATGTCCTGGCTATTATAAACAGTGCTGTGATGAACACTGGGGTGCACGTGTCTCTTTCAGATCTGGCTTCCTCAGTGTGTATGCCCAGAAGTGGGATTGCTGGGTCATGTGGCAGTTCTATTTCCAGTTTTTTAAGAAATCTCCACACTGTTCTCCATAGTGGCTGTACTAGTTTGCATTCCCACCAACAGTGTAAGAGGGTTCCCTTTTCTCCACACCCTCTCCAGCATTTATTGCTTGTAGACTTTTGGATAGCAGCCTTATTTGAATTTTATTGTATCAAAAGAAATAACTTTGCTCCCTACTGTGAAAAAAATAGAATTACTGTATGATCCAGCATTTCTGCTTCTGGGCATATTCCAAAAGGAATTAGAAGCAGGATTATTTTATATGACATTCAAAGCAGCATTTATTCATAATACCCAAAATTTGGAAGCAACATAAGCATCCACTGACCAATGAATGGATGAGCAAAGTGTGGTATATAATACAATGGGATACTATTCAATTTCCAAAAGGAAGGAAATTCTTCAATATGCTACATTATGTATAAACCTTGAGGACATTAAGCCAAGTGAAAGATACCAGTGAGAAAATGAAAAATACTGTATGGTTCCACTTAGAGTAGTAAAAATCATAAAGACAGAAAGTATAATGGTTGTTTCCAGGGTAGGGGTAGGAAAGAAGGGAGAGTTATTGTTTCATATTGTTTCATACCCAGATATTCAGTTTTACAAGATGAAAAGAGTTATGGTGATGAATATTGGTGATGGTTGCACAACAATGAAAATACCACTGAACTGTATATGTAAAAATATTCAAAATGTGAAATGCACGTATATTTTAGCATGATAAAAAAAATGAAAATAAAAAAGGTTGGAAAGGAGACTCTGTAACAGACTATGACATTAACCCATAGAAGAGACAACCTAGGTGTCATGGCCCAAGGTTTTAATTTGAAATTCCCAGAAGGTGGTAGAGCATCTATTGTGGAGATAATGGTTTTAAATGACATTAATTAATTCATTTATTCATTCAAGAGCAGTATCAAATTCTGTGGCAGGTATTGTTTGGGGCCCCAAGAATAGCTAGTGAACAAAACAGACATGGTCTCTGCCCTTATGATGCTTGATCTAATTAGGCTTACAAAATAAATTTCTTATTATCATTTTGCTCCCTATGCAACTTGCCTAGAGACACACAAGATGACATTAAATGGCAAAGAGGCCATAATCATTATAAATCATTCTTATTATAGTTCATTATAAATTAATGAAGCAGCCTTTAATTTATATATATTAGTCTTCTGTGAACTTATTTACCCTAAGTCAGCTCTGAGACACTGACAATTTTAAATCCCTGAGTCTGAGAGAATGAAATCTAGATGTAATTATGTCATTACCCTATCAAAAAAAGGGCATTTTGTAAAACCTTTGATTGGTAACCATCTGACTTTGCTAGGTAACAGCCTGAATTCTCTGAGCATTTTCATTTTGCACTTCTGCACAGTGCAAGAAACAAACTGTGTACAAATTAAATAAATTATAGAAATGTAGGGGAGGAAAATTTGCCACCCCCAAATGTCTCTTTCCATGTGGGCAAGCTGAAAACAATTGAGCCTAGAGGACTCAGGAAAGTCTTTCTTTTTACTTCCATTTAAGCCTTTGACTGTGTGGATCACAATAAACTGTGGAAAATTCTTAAAGAGATAGGAATACCAGACCACCTGACCTGTCTCTTGAGAAACCTATATGCAGGTCAGGAAGCAACAGTTAGAAGTGGACACAGAACAACAGACTGGTTCCAGATAGGAAAAGGAGTACGTCAAGGCTGTATATTGTCACTTGCTTATTTAACTTATATGCAGATTACATCATGAGAAACGCTGGGCTGGAAGAAGCACAGGCTGGAATCAAGATTGCTGGGAGAAATATCAATAACCTCAGCTATGCAGATGACACCACCCTTATGGCAGAAAGTGAAGAGGAACTAAAAAGCCTCTTGATGAAAGTGAAAGAGGAGAGTGAAAAAGTTGGCTTAAAGCTTAACATTCAGAAAACTAAGATCATGGCATCTGGTCTCATCACTTCATGGCAAATAGATGGGGAAACAGTGGAAACAGTGTCAGACTTTATTTTTTTGGGCTCCAAAATCACTGCAGATGGTGATTGCAGCCATGAAATTAAAAGATGCTTACTCCTTGGAAGAAAAGTTATGACCAACCTAGAGAGCATATTAAAAAGCAGAGACATTACTTTGCCAACAGAGGTCCGTTTGGTCAAGGCTATGGTTTTTCCAGTGGTCATGTATGGATGTGAGAGTTGGACTGTGAAGAAAGCTGAGCACTGAAGAATTGATGCTTTTGAACTGTGGTGTTGGAGAAGACTCTTGAGAGTCCCTTGGACTGCAAGGAGATCCAACCAGTCCATCCTAAAGGAGATCAGTCCTGGGTGTTCATTGGAAGGACTGATGCTGAAGCTGAAACTCTAATACTTTGGCCACCTCATCCGAAGAGTTGACTCATTGGAAAAGACCCTGATGCTGGGAGGGATTAGGGGCAGGAGGAGAAGGGGACGACAGAGGATGAGATGGCTGGATGGCATTACCGACTCGATGGACATGAGTTTGAGTAAACTCCAGGAGTTGGTGATGGACAGGGAGGCCTGGCATGCTGCGATTCATGGGGTCACAAAAAGTTGGACATGACTGAGAGCTGAACTGAACTGAACTGAAGCTGCCTGAAATATTTTGGAAAAGGGCCTTTTCTAGGAATAGAGCTATTATGAGAGGTATCTGCTAAGAATATAGGTTAGCTGTGTGGAGGAAACTCAGGCAGGGACTATAGATTAAAGTCTATTCTGTGTCCCATAGTTTCTGCCTGGCCCAGCAAATGTATTTTTACCAAACATTTGTTTTTTTCAGCTCCATTTGAATTGTCTTCCTCCCTTTTGAATTCCAAAACCTCTACTCCCAATATCTTTTGTCTTGAGCTGAAGATGGTATTTAAGGTGAGGGTTTCAGCCATTTTAGTTAGTTACTTAGTGCTCCTGGGTCTCTCCCATGTATATATGTTACTAAACTTTTGTTTGATTTCCTCCTGCTCTATCTCGCATCAAGTTAATTCTTAGACCAGTCAGAAGCACTTAGAAAGGTAGAGGAAAATTTCTTCCTCCCCAACAGAAACACACTTAGGTCAAAATTTTAAACTCATTTCTAGTTAATTTTAAAGTCATTTAAAGTTAAAACTAGAACTTCTCCTATGGTGACATAGACATATTAATCCTTTATTTTTCTTGGTGGTGGTGGTTTATCTGTGACGTCATGTCTGACTATTGTGACCCCATGGAGTGTAGCCCACCAGGTTCCTCTGTCCATGGGATTTCCCAGGCAAGAATGCTGGAGTGGATTGCCATTTCCTTCTCCAGGGGATCATCCCCACCCAGGAATCAACCCAGGTCTCCTGCATTGTGGGTGGACTTTTGCATTACCGGCAGACTACTGTATTGCGTGCCAGATGTTTTACTGACTGAACTGTAGGGGAAGACTTTTTTTCTTGACTAACTCCTAAATCTTTTACCACAAACAACAGGGCCCAAGCTCAACATCTTCATATAGGCTCACCTGAAAATATAGAAATTCAATAGCATTATATATATATATATATTTAAAAAGCCATAACTGCAATGACTTTATTCCAATGCCAATGGGTGGGGTTTGCTCTCTAACTGATGCAAGATTTTAGAGGTAGAAGTTTTGTAAGTTTTTTTAAGGTCATTATCACTCACTTAAGGAAGACTTCTTCCATGGTAGTGATTGAAGCACCAAAGTTGGCAATGCCCAGCTCTTCTTTTTTCATTTCCAGAACATTAAACAGAGCTTCGAACCTGGAAAGAGAGAAGGAAGAGGAAAGGAAAATACTAGTACAAGTCTAGAAAATACTAGCACAGCTCCTATTAAATGGAATCAGGAGAAAAAAATATGAGCACTTACTTTTTTCCCAATTAATATATAACTTTATGTCCAATTGTATTCTTCCCTATTTTTTTTTTCTTCCCTATTTTTTAAAAAAATTTTTAATGTGGTAAAATGTATAAAACATTAAACTTACCGTTTCACCATTTTAAGTGTTAAATTCATTTAAGTTTAAATCCAAGCAGCATTAAATACACTCACAATGTTGCACAATTATTACCACCATGCATTTCCAGAACAATTTTATAATCCTAAAATACACCCCTTCCTCCATTTTCTCAACTTCACTTTATTTTCTGTTTCTATTAATTTGCCTATTTTATGTGCCTCACATAAGTTAGAATCATACACTGCTTGTCTTTCTGTGTCTGGCTTATTTCACCTAGCATCATTTTTTTCTAGGTTCATCCATGTTGTAGCATGTATCAGAATTTAATTTCTTTTTAAGGCTGAATAATTGTTGTATGAAGACATAACTTCATATGCTGCTTATCCATTCATTCATAAGTGGGCATTTGGGTTGTTTCTACTTTTTGGATTTTGTGAATAATGATGTGAACATTGGTGTACAAATGTCTGCTTGAGTTCCTGCTTTCAAATATTTTGGGTATACTCTAGAAATGGAATTGCTGTGATCACATGGTAAGTCTATGTTTAACTTTTTGAGGAACTAGTATACTGTTTTCCATACCAGACATACCATTTTATATACCTAATAGCAACACACGAGTTTTCAATTTTCCACACTGCTACCAATATTTATTTATTTTTGTTTGTTTTTTATTTGCCTTTCCCTAACTAAAGGAGATCAGTCCTGGCTGTTCATTGGAAGGACTGATGCTGAAGCTGAAACTCCAATACTTTGGCCACCTCATGTGAAGAGTTGACTCATTGGAAAAGACCCTGATGCTGGGAGGGATTGGGAGCAGGAGGAGAAGGGGACAACAGAGGATGAAATGGCTGGATGGCATCACTGACTCAATGGACAAGAGTTTGAGTAATCTTCAGGAATTGGTAATGGACAGGGAGGCCTGGCGTGCTGCGATTCATGGGGTCGCAAAGAGTCAGACACGACTGAGCGACTGAACTGAAGTGAACTGAACTGAATGAGTAGTTATGTCAAGCATCTTTTCATGTGCTTATTGGCAAATTGTATACTTCCCTTGGATAAATGTTTATTCAATCTTTTGCCCATTTTAAAATTAGGATATTAGAGCTTTTTGTTTTTAGATGTGATTTCAATATTGTTTTGTTCCATAATAATTTCTGGTTGGCCATGGGAAAGATACTTTGTAGCTCTTTATTCTGTAATGCTTATTGTGAAACAAATGGAAATAACAAAGAGATATTTACTTTACCAAATTTCTCCCCACTAAAACTTGATCTTTGATATGAATTCTTTTGTCCTTTTAAAAAATAATCAACATATTTTCTGTAAGTGTTAAGGACTATAGCTAGTTAATAAAAGTTAATTTATTCCCATGTGGTTCCTGCATCAAATGGGAAAAGAGTTCAAATTACAGGAGGTGTAAATCACTAAATGACAAAAAATGTAGTTACTGAAGTACAAACTGCATATCAAGAAAGAAAGATTTAATCAAATAGGTAGGTGAATTGTATGGCACCTTTGCTACTTGTGTAGTTATATCAAGGATCCTAAAGAACAGTATTACCAAGGAAGAATGAACACTGTTTTAGGTTCAAAGACTTCCCTGGTGGCTCAGATGGTAGAGTGTCTGCTTACAATGTGGGAGACCCGGGTTCAGTCCCTGGGTTGGGAAGATCTCCTGGAGAAGGAAATGGCAACCCACTCCAGTATTCTTGCCTGAAAAATCCCATGGGCGGAGGAAGCTGGTAGGCTACAGTCCATGGGGTCGCCAAGAGTCAGACACCACTTCACTTTCACTTTCTTTAGGTTCAAAAGATCTCCAGAAACCCATTGACTTCTTAAACACTCTCATTCCCAGTGAGGGACTATCAAGAATATAAATGATCAGCCTTGGAGGTGGTGGACTAAACACTCTCCATCTGCTAAATTTCCTCTGTATTTTAGTTAAATTCCATTTCCGTCTAACTTTATCCAGCTTGGATATTGGTTCTATTCTCGCCTTTCAGTTCAGTCTGACCCTGCTTCCTATGACAATTTGTCATGTGACTCCTTGTCATATATAGTGACCTATTCTGTGAATTACACAGGTTATTGACATCTAATTCTGGTAGTTTTTTCTCTTTCATTAGTTGGTCTATAAATATCCTGTTACAAAAAACTTCATTGTGAACAGTCTTTCCTAACTTCATGATACATATTTTATGCTATGTTAGATAAACTCACTGCCCATGGCCCAGAAACCTGCATCATATATGTTGATATTAATCTGTGTGACTAGTTGTTCATTTCCCAGTTGCTAACCAAATTAATTATAGAGGAGAGACACACAGATGGGAATCCCAGGTAGAATTATCATCAGTGTGTCTCTCCTGTATAATTAGTTTGGCTAACTACTGAGATCAAATTCCTAGTTTTCTCTGTGTTATTGTCACCCTTGCTCCAAGATTTGCTTGTTTAAGCTGCTTTTTTTTATCACCTTATATTTCCCTAGACTTTATTCACCACACATAAAATTTATATACCATAAGGACCATACCATTAGTTACCCCTTATTAACCAGGAAGTTATAAATATTAGGTTGTAAACCTTCCTCCGACTCTGCCACCCGCAAAAGAAAAATGGAAAGAAAAATATTAATGTCTTGAATGAACTTGAACTTACAAGGCAATTTTTTGTACAGTGAGAGAAATCTTCAGCTGTGAAATCAACTGTAGTTAGCAAATGACAGCTATAAACTCGATACTTGGTTTGTTAGTAAAATACTACCGATGAAGCTTTTGTTGTTGTGTAGACGCTAAGTACTGTCTGACTCTTTGCGACTCCATGAACTGTAGCCTGATTCACTAAACTTACTAAACCCTAAAAATTAAAATGATTTCTGGTCACCCAAACCATTCATCTAGGACTCTCTGAAACTATACCTGTGTGCATGCTTTTTGGGTAGGATAAATGATAATTCAGCTCCAAGACAGCTCTCCAAAATGGCATCTGGAATATGAGACTGAATAATTGCACAGATCTTTTCAAGATCACAATATGGTTCCTTCTCCATGAATATATGATATCCAGCACCTGAGAGAAACCATTTAGAAGACCAAATGAAGCAGTTTTATACTTTTCCATCTCCCTTTAAGAGCAAATTTTGCTCTCCTTGATTCAGTTACCTAGGTCCACAAGGAAGAAGACAGGATATGTCACAGACATTCTGCTAGGACTCTGAAGAGTCTCACACCTAAAACTTCTAAATGTTATTCTAAGAACTAAGACACTGAATAAACAGCAACTTCCTCTGTAATTTCAATCACTTTCTCAGTGAATAATAATAATCTAGTGTATACAACCAGATATAGTAGATATATGAAGAAAGGCCCCTGTTATGTGGCTACTTAGTTTTGAAACTGTTATCTTGATAAATATTCTTTTATTATCACTGGCTGTCCATCATGTATTAAGCACTAATCTTGAACCTGGGGATAGAGCAGTGAAAAAGCAGGTAAAAATTCCTGCCTAGTCGAAGGAGACAGGTAATAATTAAGAGGATTAAGTTGAAATATATACTGTATTATAAAAAATTAAGCAGAGAGGAAGATATGAAACATTGAAGGAATGTTGTTAAATTGTAGACAGAGATCCATGGAAAGCCTGAGAAGACCTTAAAAAATCAGAGAACTATTATTCTTAATTAGTGCATTGCCTATATAGAAAAACTATTTTTTGGAATTTGAGGAAAATACTATCACTTTTGTATGTATACATTTCATGATACAAATGAACTTACTTACAAAACAGAGACTCACAGACTTAGAGAATGAACCTATGATTGCTAAGGGGAAGGGATAGTTAGGGAGTTTGGGATGGACATGTACACGCTGCTATATTTAAAATGGATAACCGACAAGGACCTACTGTTTAATACATGGAACTCTGTTCAGTGGGAAAGGAGTTTGGGGAGAATGGATACATGTATGGCTGAGTACCTTCTCTGTTCACCTGAAACCATCACAACATTGTTAATCAACTATGAGTGAGTGAGTGAAGTCGCTCAGTCGTGTCCGACTCTTTGCGACCCCATGGACCGTAGCCTACCAGGCTCCTCCCTCCATGGGATTCTCCAGGCAAGAGTACTGGAGTGGGTTGCCATTCCTTCTCCAATTATACCCCAATACAAAATAAAAAGTTAAATAAAACAGATGAAAGGTTGCATTTAGAATAAAAAAAATAAATGTATGCATTTCAAATGGTCATTGTATTTGCATTTATATTTCTTATTAAGATTTTAAAAAAGAATAACACTTTTCAGCATAGATCTCTTAGCTGAAATCTGACTTATTTATCTAGCTGTTAGTAGGAAAGACACTATTTCATTTTACAAATGAGGCAACCTCAGAGAATGAAGGGACTTATCCATTATTTACTAGCTTTAGAAACCAAAACTATTACAAAAATAATACATAAATAATATTATTTTTCACTTCTCAGGAATCATGACACAATAAATTTCTCAACTGTCTTGTCCTCTTACGACCTGAATCAACAGAAAGTGTCTTCTTTTGAAGAGATGCAAGGTAATTAGTGAGAGCTGAATGCTGATTTTTGATGGAATTTCCTATTCTATCAAAGAACTGAACACAAATTCTAGGCTTTTGAGTAAAATGTAAGTTCAGTTTAAGTTTATTTAAGGCTTAGCAACTATAAGAAGGGGCTTCCCTGGTAGCTCAGTTGGTAAAGAATCTGCCTGCAATGTAGGATTCCCTGGTTCAATTCCTGGGTCAGGAAGATCTGCTGGAGAAGGGATTGGCTACCCACTCCAGTATTCTTGGGCTTCCCTTGTGACTCAGCTGGTAAAGAATCCGCCTGCAATGCGGGAGACCTGTGGGAGACCTGGGTTTGATCCCTGGATTGGGAAGATCCCCTGGAGAAGGGAAAGGTTACCCACTCCAGTATTCTAGCTTGGAGAATTCCATGGACTGTATAGTCCACGGGGTTGCAAAGAGTCAGACACAACTGAATGACTCTCATTTCATTTCACTTCACTAATTATAAGAAGGGACCTGAATGTCTCAAAGTATTCTACCTTTAAAATATCTAGTTACATACTATGTATTATTTTACAATAATAATATAAGTACAATTAGTGAATGCTATTAGAAAGCATTATAAATTATCAAAAGCATACTGTTTAAATCATGTGGATCTTAACTCAGGCATCCCCAATTCAAATGGCATAAATCTAATATTAGATAGCTTCCCTCCCCCTATTTGTGATAAAGGTCCCTAGTGTTATTTGCTTAGCTGTGTCTGTCTCTTTGTGACCCCATAAACTGTATCCTGCCAGGGTCCTCTATCCATGGAATTCTCCAGGCAAGAATACTGGAGTGGATTTGCCATTTCCTTCTCCAGGGGATCTTCCCAACCCAGGGACTGAACCTGGGTGTCCTGCTTGGCAGGTAGATTCTTTACCATCTGAGCCACCAGGGAAGCCCTAGGTATAGAAATCCCTATAGAACTCAAACCTATAATGTGATCATAAACTTTGAACTAAATGGATATATAACTATGACTTATCTGGGCCACAGTTTTTTATTCTATAAAATGAAGTTGTTGTTTTGAGTATTAAATATGCTGCATAAAGTGGATACCATAATAACCAGTGTAGAAGAAACAGTTAAGGTTAGTTAAAATGAATTAAAATAGTGAATAAATGAAGAAGGAATTCATCCCTAATTACTTTCATTTACATTTATACCCTACAATTTTGAATTCCTAGGACTGTAATTTTAGCCTTCATTATCAATTTTATCTCCTAAAAAAGTTTTATCAAAGTCAAGGACTGTATTATTACACTGACATGATTCTTTCATTCTACACTACATCCAGAGTTATCTCGTCACACTGGGGATTTGATATCGGTTTGGCAAAGGAGAAACTAGGCTCATAAACAATTGATTGCTCTAGTTTCTCCCCTGAACCAATCAATCACTCAATAAAATAAATACATCTGAGCGCACAATTGCATTCCAAAGACAAAGAAAACTGTTAGTACATGCAAAATGGGAGAAATAAGTATGGCCTTTATAGGTTGATAAAAGCATTTCCTGAGTCTAAAGCTATGTCTTTGAGGAAAAAGTAAGAACGTATAAGGAATATGTAGATTGTAAAGGGCCTTAAAAACTAACTAGAATAGTTGCCACCTAATTAATAAGACAGAGGGAGTCATTGAAGTTTTTGGTATTTAGAAAAAAATATCATTGAAATCTCATTAGAGAAATATTTTTAAGCAATCAATATCCTAAGAATAATCAAAGGGGGAGAGACCGTATGTTTTTTTCAGGAAGATTGAAGAGCCACAGCACTGCAGGGTCCCCTTGACCATGATGGCAATTCGGTCGCCCAGGATGTCCGCTTCATCCATGTAGTGAGTGGTCAGTAAGATTGTGCGATCACGTTTAAACTGCTGAAGGACGTCCCAAGTGGCTCTCCTTGAGACCGGGTCCATTCCAGACGATGGCTCATCAAGTATCACTACCTAAAAGCCGGAAGAACAGTTTCATAACCACTGAAAATTGATGCTATAGTACACGTCTGATAATTTACTATTTGAGGGGAACACTTTTAAGTGAAGACTGAGAATCTAGACTAAAAACAGTAGTAAAAGCAATCCCAAACTAAACAATTGAGCCAATACTGCCAATTTCCTCTGATCATTAGCGCCAATGTTCCCTTAAGATTCATATCAACTCTCAGGTTTTTGTCAGCTTTCTAGACTGGTTATCAGAAATCCATTTTTAGTGTCCCCTCTCCCTGCCCTCCTCCATTCTCTCTTCCTTAATACCTTGGAGCCCCCTAAAAGTGCTATAATGATGGAGAGTTTGCGCTTCATTCCTCCACTCAGAGACTTTGAAAATGTATCACGCTTTTCTAGCATGTCAAAAGCAGACAGCATATGGTTAATTTCATTAGGAGACATCTTTTGATGTATACTTTTTACCTAGAAAGAGGAGTCAGAATTTACACTATGCATTTAGCCTTATCCTTAGAAATTTCTTAGATCTTAAGTTTTCTTATATATCTATACAGATAAATAAAGTTTCTGGTAACTATATCTTTAAAACATTTTATACTACCTCTGTTCTGACGTTAGCTATATAGTATCTTCTTCCCATTGCCTCCTTTTATGTCTAAAGTAGAGTTCCTAAATTTAAAAAAAATGTTTTTTCATAATTAATAGACACACCTGAAGCTCATGAACAGAGCGAAAAAAGAAACACATCTGTAGCTTCCAGATATGATGAAGTAAGCCCACACACCCCTTATCTCCTACTGAACTCAATTATTAAACCTGTAAAACTACTAAAAGGTAAACAGCAGCATTTGGAACAGGAAGAACACCATAATTTAAAGTGCCATTGAATTTTAAATGGTTGAGTTTACCGTTTTCACTTATGTATCCCATAGTCTGAACTGAAAAGCAATCCAAAGCATTCATCTGAGCACTGCAGAGCAGACAGAATAAGATTAAGGAAAAACTTTCCAGTTTTGGCTTGAAGAGTGGAAAAGAGAAAACCCCTAAAGCTCTGAGAAAGTGTAGAAGAGGCAATCCTAGTTTTTCCTCTGAGGAGGGGAAACTTCTCAATTCAATTGATTCATGCTTCAGAAAAGACATAACCAAATTTACTTGCTTTTTACCACTCTGTCTTCCTGCCACTTGGTTGTGGCTCAGTCACGAAAGTGGGTGATTTCTGGCAGGAGGACTAGAAATTGGAATCCTGGGGAACCAGAATGCTTGGGAGATAATAACAGAGAGGAGCAAGAAAGTGATACCATAAAGTTGTTCATGAACTCTTGTGTTTATCCCATTGTTTGCACATATGGATCTCATTAGTACGTGCATAGGTGAAGTCTAAGTCGCTTCAGTCACGTTTGACTCTTTGTGACACTGTGGATTGTAGCCTGCCACGTTCGTCTGTCCAAGGGATTCTCCAGGCAAGAATTCTGGTTGCTGTGCCCTCCTCCAGAGAATCTTCCTGACCTAGGGATTCAACCTGCATCTCTTTATGTCTCCTGCATTGGCAGGCAGGTTCTTTACCATGCTGATGAGTAAATTCCTAACCAGGTGTGAGCTGTGTATATGATAATATATACACAGAGAGACTGGAATAGTACTGCGAAGACTTTACACATGACATTGGACCCACAACCCACAGAGACGATATAAATAAGATGGAGAATCTCATGAAGCATTGTTGAAAATATCAAGGATAAAAATAAAAACTAACAGGCACACAAAGAATCACAAAAGTCTCAACTCATATAGTCAACAGACGTTAGTGATTAGGTGGCACAGATGTTGGGATTAACATAGAAAGTATCATCAGAGAAAGCAGCTGGGAGCTGACCTGCCTGCCAGTCATGCTGTGATGGCTTCCTGGCTTTGCTGTCTTTGCTGAGGTCCCCGCTGCTGGACTCTGGCTCCAAATTTAACCTAAAGTAGGTTAAGACGGTGAAATAGAAGGATCCCAAGCTCACCTCCTCTCATGAGCACACCAAAATCACAACAATCTGCAGAACAATCATTGGTGGAAAAGTCTGAAACCTACCAAAAAAGGTCTTTTACAACTAAAGACATAAAGACGGAAACACAGTGAGACAGGTATGAGGGATGGCCTTGCAATATAATCAAACCCCATATCCCTCAGTGAGCAACCCAAAGGCTGGAGAAAATTGTACCACAGAGGTTCTTCCACAGAAGTGAGAGTTCAGAACCCCATGTCAAGCCCCCCAGCCAGGGGATCTGGCACAGGGAAGAGGAGCCCCCAGGGCAGTTGACTTGGAAGGCTGGCAGGCCTTGACTGCAAGAGCTCCACAGGATAGAGGGAAAAGAGACTTTACTCTCAAAGGGCATACAAAAAACTCACATGCACCAGGAACAAGGACAAAAGCTGTAATTTCATAAGAGCTTGGGCCACAACTACCTGCTAGCCTTGCAAGGTCTCCTGGGGAAGCAGGGGTTGGACATGGCTCACTCTGGGGACACAGACACTGGTTATGGACACATAGGGGAGAGTATTCTTCTGTATGAATTCTCTTGGAGGCTGACATCTTGCTTGGGTCATCAGCACCAAGATCAGGCCCCACCCAAAAGTCAATAGGCTCCAGTGCTAAAATGCCTCAGCTAAAATGCCTCAGTCTAAACAACTAAGTCGTTGGGGCTATATTCCCATTCATCAGCAGATGGGCTGCCTAAAGATTCTCTAAGCATACAGACAACTATAAACAAGCACTTGGACAGCTCTGCCCAGCAGAGGGCCAAGACTCAGCTCCACCCACCAGTGGGCAGGCAAGAGCCCCTCCCACCAGGAAGTTTGCACGAGCCTCTGGACCAGTCTCACCTACCAGGAGGCAGATATCAGAAGCAAGAAAATTATGGTCTTGAAGTCTACAAAATGAATCTGTGAATCCCGGCCAGGCACTACCCTTGGAACAGCTGGCTCCTGGCCCTTGAAAAGTGCAGTGCTGGGACAGAAGGCCAGCAAGGTTGAGAAACATAACTAATCTTTCACATACATAAACATACAAATATCAATTTTGACAAAACTAGGTGAAAGAGGAATATGTTTCAGATTAGGAACAATACAAAAACCTGGAAGAAAAACTAAGTGACATGGATATAGGCAATCTACTTGGGAAAGAGTTCAGCTAATTGATTATAAAGATGATCCAAGAACTCAGGTGGAGAATGTATGCACACAGTGAGAAATCAGTTTTTTTTTAAACAAAGAACTAGAAAATATAAAGAACAATGAAATAGAATTGAAGAATACAATAATTGAAATGAAAAGTACACTAGAAGGAATCAGTAGTAGACTAAATGAGGAAGAATGGATAACTGAGCTGGAAGACAGAGTAGTGGAAATCACTATGGCTGAACAGAAAAAGGAAAAAAAAGTGAAAAGAAATGAAGACAGTTTAAGAGACCTCTGGGACAACATCAAGAGTGATCATATTCATATTATAGGGGTCCCAGAAGGAGAAGAGAGAGACAAAGGCCCTGAGAAAATATCTGAAGAAGTAATAGCTGAAACGTTGCCCAACTGGGCAAGGAAACAGTCACCCAACTCCAAAAGACCAGAGAGTCCCATACAGGTTTAACCTGCAGAGGAACACACCAAGACATATAGTAAGCAAACTGACAAGAGCAGAAAATAAAGAGAGAATATTAAAAGCAACAAGAGAAAAGAAACAAATAACATACAAGGGAACTCCCATAAAGCCATCAACTGATTTTTTAGCATAAACTCTGCAGGCTAGAAGGGAGTGGCTTGACATACTCAAAGTAAAAAACATACAATCTAGAATATTCTACCCAGGAAGGCTCTCATTCAGATTTGATGGTGAAATCAAATGCTTTACAGACAAGCAAAAGCTAAAACAATTCAGCACCACTAAATCAACTTTACAAGAAACACTAAAGAATATTCTCTAGGCAGAAAAGAAGAGGCCACAACTAGAAACAAGAAAATTATGAATGGAAAGCTCACTGGTAAAGGCAAACATACACTAAAAGTAGGAAGTCATCCATACACAAAGCTAACAGGGGGGCTAAAAGACAAATGTAGTAAAATCATTTATATCCACAATAAGCAGTTAAGGGATACACAAAACAGAATATCAAAAACAGTAATCATGAGGGGACAAGACTACAAATGTAGGGTATCTAAAATGCACTTGAAATGAAGAGAGCAGACACCTACAACAAGTGTATATATATATATATACATACATATATATATACACACACACACACACATATATATGAAGTGAAATGAAAGTGAAAGTGGTTTAGCCGTGTCTGAGTCTTTGTGATCCCATGGGCTATAGTCCATGGAATTCTCCAGGCCAGAATACTGGAGTGGGTAGCCTTTCCCTTCTCCAGGGGATCTTCCCAACCCAGGGATCGAACCCAGGTCTCCCACATTGCAGGCGGATTATTTACCAACTGAGCCACAAGAAAAGATGTCTGTATATATACACACATCTATATACACACTGCTATACAAAAGCCTCATGGTAAAAACAGAACAAAAATCAGTAATAGATATACACACAAAAGAGTAAAAGGAATCCAAACATACACTATAGATAGTCATCAAATCACAAGAGAAGAGAACAAAAGAAGGGGAGAAAAGAACAAGAAAAGCAAATTCAAAACAATTAACAAAATGGCAATAGGAACACACATAGCAATAATTAGCTTAAATGTGAACAGACTAAATGCTCCAAACAAAACACATAAGTGACTTAACAGATACAAAAACAGGAAAGTCACTTCAGATCTAGAGACACGTAAGAAACAGAAATAAGAAACTCACTTCAGATCTAGAGACACATATGGGCTGAAAGTGAGGGGATGGACACATGCCAAAAATGGGGTAGAGAAGGAGTGGTAGGCCTAGGCCCCCCCAGGTGTTCTTTCAGTATGGTGATGGGTAGAGGGGATAACTGAGTTCTAACCTTTATAAATAGGGAGACCCCAACCTCTAGACAGACTTATAATTTTTATCCTGATTAGCCATTTTAAACCAACAAGGGATAAAAAAAAATAACCCTGATCTAAATTAAAAAGAAAAAAATGAGGGAATGGAAAAATGTATTGCATACAAATGGAAATCAAAAGAAAGCTGGAGTAGCAATGTTTATATTGGACAAATAGACTTTAAAACAAAGACTGTCCCAAGAGAACAAGAAGGACACTGTATAATGATCAAAGGATCAAGAAAAAGATATGAGAATTTAAAATATATATGCATCTAACATAGCATCGCAACACATAAGGTACATATTAACAGATATAAACAGAGAAACTGACAGTAACACAGTTATCTGTAGTAGTAGTGAAAGTCACTCAGTCGTGTCTGACTCTTTGAGACCCTGTGGACTGTAGCCTGCCAGATTCTTCTGTCCATGGAATTCTCCAGGCCAGAATACTGGAGTGGATAGCTGTTCCCTTCTCCAGGGGATCTTCCCAACCCAGGAATCAAATCCACGGTTCCACATTGCAGGCGGATTCTTTATCAACTGAGCCACCAGGGCAGCCCTGTTATAGTGGGAGACTTTAACACCTCATTTACATTAATGAACAGATCATCCAAATAGAAAATCAACAAGGAATCACAGGCCTTAAATGACATATTAGATCAGATTGACTTTAGTGATAGTTACAGAGCATTCTATCCAAGAGCAGTGGAATGCACATTCTTTTTAAGTACACGTGGGACATTCTCCAGGATAGATCACATGAGCCACAAAGCAAGCCTCGGTAAATTTTAAGAAAACTTAAATTATGTCAAGCATCTTGTCTGAAAATATGAGGCCAGAAATAAACTAAAAGAGAAAAACTGCAAAACCCCACAAATACTTGGAGGCTACCCAATAGGCTAGTAAACAACGAATGGATCACTAAAAAGGTTAAGCAGGAAATAAAAAATACCTAGAGACAAATGACAGTGAAAACATGACAACCCAAACCCTATGTGTGTGTGTTAGTTGCTCAGTTGTGTCCAACTCTTTGTGACCCCTTGTACTGTAGCCTGCCAGTTTCCCCTGTCCATGGGATTTTCCAGGCAAGAATACTGCAGTGGGTAGCCATTCCTTCTCCAAGGGATCTTTCTGACTCAGGGACTGAACCCAGGTCTGCTGCATTACAGGCAGGTTTTTTTACTGTCTGAGCCACCAGTGAAGCCCCCATACCCTATGGGATGCCGCAAAAGCAGTTCTAAAGAGGGGAGTTTTTGGCTTACCTTGGGAAACAAGAAAAATCTCAAGTAAACAACTTAAACTTATGCCTAAAGCAACTAGAGAAAGGAGAACAAAACCCAAAGTTTGTTGAAGGAAAGAATTCATAAAGATCAGAGAAGATATAAATGAGATAGAGTCTAAGAAAAAAATAGAAAAGATAAGCAAAACTAAAGGCATGTTCTTTGAAAAGATAAACATAATTGATAAACCTTTAGCCAGGCTTATCAAGAAAAAATGGGAGGGGGCCCAAATTAATAAAATCAGAAATGAAAAATGAGAAGTTACAACAGATACCATAAAGATACAAAGGATCATAAAAAAACTAGTTCAAGCAACTATATGTCAATAAAATGGACAGCCTAGAAGAAATGGATAAATTATTAGAAATGAACAATCTCCCAAGACTGAACAAGGAATAAATAGAAAATATGAACAGACCAGCTACCAGAACTGAATCCATAATTTTAAAACTCCTAATAAACAAAAGTCCAGGACCAGATCTCTTCACAAGTGATTTGTACCAAACATTTAGAGAAAAGTTAGCACCTACCCTTCTGAAACTATTCCAAAAAATTGCAGAGGAAGGAACACTTCTGAATTCATTTTATGAGGCTGTGCATGTGCTAAATTGTTTCAGTCATGTCTGACTATTTGCAACCCTGTGGACTGTAGCCCACCAGGCTCTACTGTCCAAGGGACTCTCCGGGCAAGAATACCGGAGTGGGTTGCCATGCCCTTCTCCAGGGGATCTTCCCAACTCGGGGATTGAACCTGTGTCTCCTGTGCCTCCTGCATTGCAGGTGGATTCTTCATCACTGAGCCACTGGAGAAGCCCCTCTATGAAGCCATCTGGTATCAAAAGCAGATGAAGATATCACAAAAAATTACAAGGCAGTATCACTGATAAACAGATGCAAAAATCTTCAACAAAATACTAGCAAAATGAATGCAACAATACATTAAAAGGATCATACACCAGGATCAAATGGGATTTATCCCAGGAATGCAAGGATTCTTCAATATCCACTAGTCCATCAATGTGATACACTATATTAACAAATTTAAGTATAAAAAACCATGTGGTCACCTCAATAGATGCAGAAAAACTTCTGATAAAATGCAACATACATTTATGATAAAAACTCTTCAGAAAGTGGGCATAGAGGGAACATAACTCAGCACAATAAAGGACATATATGACAAACCCACAGCTAACATCATATTCAGTGGCAAAATGTTGAAAGCATTTCCTCTAAGATCAGGAACAAGACAGGATGGTCACTCTTCCAGCAATCAAAGGAGAGAGAGAAATAAAAGCAATCCAAATTGGAACAGAAGTAAAACTGTCACTTTGCAGATGACATGATGCTATACATAGAAAATCCTAAAGATGCTCCCAGAAAACTACTAGAGCTCATTAATGAACTTGCTAAAGTTGCCAGATACAAAATTAATATACAGATACCTGTTGCATTTCTACACATTAACAGTGAAAGATCAGAAACAGAAAGTATAGAGATCATCCCATTTATCATCACATCAAAAACAAACAAACAAACAAAAAACCTAGAAATAAACCTATCTAATGAAGCAAAAGACCCGTACTCCAGGAACTACAAGATGGTGATGAAAGAAACTTAAGAGGACATAAACAGATGAAAATATATATCTTGCTCTTGGATTGAAAGAATCAGTATTGTTAAAATGACCATACAACCCAATGCAATCTACAGATTCAAAGGCAATCCCTATCAAATTACCAACTACATCTTTCATCTTTCACAGAACTAGAAAAAAAAATTCATAATTTGTATGGAGACACAAAAGATCCTGAGTAGTCAAAACAATCTTGAGAAAGAAGAGTGAAGCTGGATAAATCATGCTCCTTGACTTCAAAGGAGACTATACTACAAAGCTACAATAATTAAGCCACTATGGTACTGGTACAAAAACAGACACATAGATCAATGGAACAGGACAGAAAGCCCAGAAACCAACCAGACGCTTATTATCAATTAACCTATGATGAAGGAGGCAAGAATACAAAATGGAAAAAAAGTCTCTTCTATAAGTGGTGTTGAGAATACAGAACAGGTACATTTAAAAGAATGAAATTAGAACCCTCTCTAACACCACATACTAAGATAAACTCAAAATGGATTGGAGACTGAAATGTAAGACCATATACTGTCAAACACAAGACCATATACTGTCAAACTCCTAGAGGAAAACAGAGGCAGAACACACTTTGACATAAATTACAGCAATATTTTTTTGAATCCATTACCTAGAGTAATGGAAATAAAAACAAAAATAAACAAATCAGACCCAATTAAACTTAAAGGCTTTCACTCAACAAAGGAAAACATCAACAAAAAGAAAAGACAACCTACAGATGGGGATAAATATTAGTAAACTTTGTTACTGACAAGAGATTATTAATAATTTACAAAATATAAAAACACCTCATGTCCTTAATAATAAGAAAAAACCCAATCAAAAAATAAGCAGAAGATCTAAATAGACATTTCTCCAAAGAAGATATACAGATGGCTAACAGCCACATGAGAAGATGCTCTATGTCACTAATTATTAGAGGAATGTAAGATATCACCTCATGCAGATCAGGATAACCATCATTAAAATGTCTACCAATAATAAATGATAGAGAATGTGTGGAGAAAAAGAACACTTCTACACTGCTGGTGGGAATGTAAATTGGTGCAGCTTCCCTTGTGGTTCAGTTGGTAAAGAATCCGCCTGCAATACGGGAGACCTGGGTTCTACCCCTGGGTTGGGAAGATCCTCTGGAGAAGGGAAAGGCTACCCACTTCACTATTCTGGCCTGGAGAATTCCATGGACTGTATAGTCCATGGGGTCGCAGAGTCAGACATGACTGAGCGACTTCCACTTCACTATGGAAAAAGTATGGAGGTTCCTTAAAAAACTAAAAATAGAGTTACCATATAATCCTGCAAGCCCACTGCTGGGCATATATTCAGAGAAAACTCTAATTTGAAAAGATACATGAACCCCAAGTTTCATGTCCACTGACAGATAAATGAAGATGTGGCATATATACACAATGAAATATTAGCCACAAAAAGAATGAAATAATGCCATTTGCAACAACATGGATGGATATAATAGAGATTATCATATTAAGTGAAGTAAGCCACAGAAAGAAAAATAAGCAATATCACTTATATGTGGAATCTAAAAGTAAGATATGAATGAACTTATTTACAAAATAGAAACAGACTCACAGACATAGAAGACAAACTTCTAGTTATAAAAGGGGATAGTGGAGGGGGAGATAAATAAAAAGTTTGCAATTAGCATGTACACACTATTGTATAAAAAATAGAATAAAAACAAGGACCTACTATATAGCACAGGAAGTTATATTCACAATCTTTTATTAACCTATAAACTACTTTGCTGCATACCTGAAACTAGCACAACATTACAAATTAACTATACTTCAAGATTTTGCTTCTTCAGGAAATATTTTCTAATTTCCCCTAAACTCTGTTGGGCATACACTTCACACTGTTCATACATCTCAACTGCTGTTAAGTAATACTCCTTGGTGTTTTAATTATGCATTTATATCTTTTATTCTCTACATTTCCACTTCTTAAGGGAATAGATTGTTATAACAATCTTTGTAGTCCTGGTCCTGGCAGGTAGCTGACCTTAATAAAATGTTAAAAAAGAAAGTGCCATCAAAATAAAGAAGATATACTCAATAGTAGAATAAATATAATAAAGAGTTAGTGAACTTGAAGACAGATCAATAGGCATTATTCAATCTGAACAACTGACAGAATAAATGATATAAGAAAAATAAAGCCCAAAGGATTTTGGGGATGGACAACAAAATGTCTAATGTTCATGTCTTTGAAGTTCCAGAAGGAGACAAAAAAGTATCATGAAGAAATAATGACTGAAAACTTCCTAAGTTTGATGAGACACACAAGGCTACAGATTGAAGAAGCTGACCAAATCCCATCTAGAAAGATAAAAAGAAATCCAAGCCAGACAAATCACAAACAAATTCTTAAAATGTAAAAGCAATACTTCTTTAAGTATTGAGATCATCCAGAAAAAAAGAAAACCCAGAGAACAACCTAATTACCTACAGGGAAAAAATTCAGATGACTGTAGATTACTCATCAGAAACCATGGTGTCCAGAAAGCAGTGAAACATTTTAAGTCTTGAAGGAAAAGCACTGTCAACCCAGATTTCTGTGTCAAACAAAAATATGCTTTAGGAATGTGGTGAATTAAAGATACTCTCAGGTGAAGGAAGGCTACGAGAATTCATAGCTAACAGTACTGATCTAAAACAACTGATTAGGAGTGTTTTTCAAACATGAAAGAAATGATACTGAAAACTTGGAACATCATAAATGGTAAAAATACAACAGAAATGGTAAATAATAAAAAAACTATTATTCTCTCAAGGTTCTTTAAATATGCTACATGGTTTTAAGGAAAAAATACAACACTGTTTAATGATGTTTTCAATATATGTAGGTGTAATATATGACAACTATAGCAAAAAGGAAGGAGGATAAAATACCTATAAGGTGGTAAGGTTTCTACATTCCACATAAAAGTTGGAGAATATTGTTTCTACATAACTATGAAAACTAAGTCTATATTTTGTAAGTCCCTAGAGCAACCAGTAAAAATGTACAAAGAGATATAGTAAAAACAACAATAGACAATTTGAATTATAATATTAAAAATGTTCAAATAACCCAGAATAAGACTGGAAAGGGGAAACAGGGGGAAAAATGCAGTGAGAACAAACAGGAAACAATTAATAAAATGGCAGATTTAAATACAAACATAAAAAATAAATGCTCTAAACGCATCAATGAAAAGGTAGAGATTGGCAGATTGTATTAAAAAAACATGACCTAGCTATACAATGCAGAAACTCACTTTAATTTTAATTATATAAGTAGGTTTAAAGGGAAGTATTTGAAGAAGAAATACCATGCAAACAGAAATCAGGAGAAAGGTGAGGGACTTCCCTGATGGTGCAGTGGGTAAGACACTACCCTCCACAATGCAGGTGGTTTGGGGTCAATCCCTGGCCAGGGAACTTGATCCCGCATGCTGTGACTGACAGTTTGCATGCCACAACTAAAAGATCCCAATTGGACAATGAAGATCAAAGAACCCATGTGTCACATCTAAGATCCAGTGCAGCCAAATAAATATTTAAAATGAAAGTTGGCATGGTTATATTAATGTCAGATAGTTGTTGTTGCTTAGTCGTAAGTCGTGTCCAACTCTTTTGTGACCCCATGGACTGTAGTCTGCCAAGCTCCCCTGTCCATTGCATTTCCCAGGCAAGAATACTGGAGTGGGTTGCCATTTCCTTCTCCAGGGGATCTTTCTGACCCAGGGATCAACCTGCATCTCCTGCACTGCCTTGCAGCCAATCTCCTCTATTGCAGGTGGACGGTTTACTGCTGAGCCACCTGGGAAGACCCAATATCAGATAGCGTTGACTTCAAAGCAAAAATTAGCAGAAATAAAAGAGGGACATTACATTCTTACAGGGAAGAGCCAATTCTGACTCCATCCTGGATCTGTTTCTTTGAATTTAACCTTTGTTTTTTGTTGTTTTTGTTACAATCATATACAATGGGCTGCCTCGGGGACCCTGCCCCTCTGTCTGACTGGTAAAATGCCTTTGTTCAGCTCACAGTGAGACAAACCCATCTCACATATTTTTCAAGATAAATCGCCTTTTTACTTTTCTTTTTTTACCGCCTCTCTTTCTCTGTTCTGTAAAAGAAACTGGTATCCAGACCCTGACAAGACGGTTATTTTAGGACATTAGTCTGCTACCTTCTCTGTCATCTGGATTTCCAAGTAAAGTTGTATTCGTTGTCTTAACACCTGATCTTTGATTTTATTGGCTGGCTGTGCAGCAAGCAAAGTGAGCTTGGATTTTTGTAACAATGTTATCAAAGAATCATTTCACAAAGAAGACTTAACAATCCTAAATGTGCATATACCTAACAACAGAACTTAAATCAGAGAAAACAAAAATGACCAATTTAAACATGAATAGGGAATATATAACTATAGTTGAAAATTTCAACATTTCTCACTCAATAACAGAACTACTAAGTGGAAATCAGCAAATATACAGCAGAACTAGACAACAATTTCAAGTCTGTTGCTGTTCAGTCACTGGGTCATGTCCAATGCTTTGCGACTCCATGGACTGCAGCACACCAGGATTACCTGTCCTTCACCATCTCTCAGAGCTTGCTAATGTCCATTGAG
Organism: Cervus canadensis; assembly: GCF_019320065.1. NCBI lineage: Eukaryota > Metazoa > Chordata > Mammalia > Artiodactyla > Cervidae > Cervus > Cervus canadensis. The sequence goes on along the minus strand of NC_057417.1, from coordinate 15,260,397 downwards.
TCAGTGATGCCATCCAACCAGAGGTTGATGCCATCAACCTCTGTCCTCCCCTTCTCCTCCAGCCTTCAATCTTTCCCAGCATCAGGGTCTTTGTCAATGAGTCAACTCTTTGCATCAGGTGGCCAAAGTATTGGAGCTTCAGCTTCAGTCCTTCCAATGAATATTCAGGGTTGGTTTCCTTTAGGATTGAATGGTTTGATCTCCTTGAAGTCCAAGGGACTCTTTTTTTTTTTTAATTTTTAATTAATTAATTGATTAGTTGGACGCTAATTACTTCACAACATTTCAGTGGGTTTTGTCATACATTGATATGAATCAGCCATAGATTTACACGTATTCCCCATCCCGATCCCCCCTCCCACCTCCCTCTCCACCCGATTCCTCTGGGTCTTCCCAGTGCACCAGGCCCGAGCACTTGTCTCAGGCATCCCACCTGGGCTGGTGATCTGTTTCACCCTAGATAATATACATGCTGTTCTTTCGAAACATCCCACCCTCACCTTCTCCCACAGAGTTCAAAAGTCTGTTCTGTATTTCTGTGTCTCTTTTTCCGTTTTGCACATAGGGTACATATACACCATGGAATATTACTCAGCCGTTAAAAAGAATTCATTTGAATCAGTCCTAATGAGATGGATGAAACTGGAGCCCAAGGGACTCTTAAGAGTCTTCTCCAACACCACAGTTTGAAAGCATAAATTCTCTAGCGCTCAGCTTTCTTTATGGTTCAACTCTCATATTCATACATGACTACTGGAAAAACCATAGCTTTGACCACATGAAACTTTGTTGGCAAAGTGATGTCTTTGCTTTTTAATATGCTCTCTAAGTTTGTCAAAATTTTCTTCTAAGAAGTGATCTTTTTTTATTTTCATGGCTGCAGTCATCATCTGCAGTGATTTTGGAGCCCAAGTAAGTGAAGTCTGTCACTGTTTCCATTGTTACCCAATGTTAATCTTAAGTTACTGAATCTAATTTATGTTTATAGGGAATTTCAACCAAATAGAAAACATTCTTCTCAAGTACACATGACAGTCACTAAGATAGATCTTTTCTTGGGTCATAAAAATATAGCAATTTAAAAACATTTGAAACCACAAAAAGTATGATCTCTGACCAGAAGAGAATGAAACTAAAACAGAAAGAAAACAGAACTTCTCATTATTTGATATTAAAGAATATGCATGTAGATGATCTATGCCATAGAAGAAGTCTCAAGAAACAGAAAATATTTTGAACTGAATGTAAGTGAAAATATAACAAATCATATCAAAATTTGTGGGATGTAGCTAAAGGAGAGCTTGAAGGAAAAAAAAAATCACAGCAATAAATGTTTACATTATTAAGCATTTAATTACTCTCAAATCCATTATTAATACCTATGCACTGACATAAAAAAAAAAACCAAAAAAGAGTAAAAACCCCAAATGAAGTTGAAGTGTGAATATAATCAGCATATAAACATTAATAAATGAAATAAAAAGCAAAATGTAATAGAGAAAAGTAAAATAAAAGCAGGTTCTTTGAAAAGTTAAAAAGGAATAAAATTTTAGTCAGAATTACAGAAAAAAAGACAATTATAACCTGTCAATATCAGGAAGAAGAGAGACATTAAAAGGGTAACAAGGGAATCCTGCAAATGTTCGTAAGATTTCAATTTAGAAGAAATACATCAATTTCTCAAAACTCACAAAGTACCATAGCTTGCCTAATTTGAAATAGATAACCTCTGAATAGTCCTGTAAATATTAAGTAAATTAATTTGTTTTTTTCCAGTTTTATGGAGATACAATTGATAAGTTAAATCTGTAAGCATTTAAGGTGTATAATTTTACATGTATACTATGTAGAAATTATCACCACAATCAAGCTAATAACACATCCATCACCTCACATAATTTCCATTTTCTTCCTTTCTTCTCCCTGTAGTGAGAAACAGTTAAGATCAAATATCTTAGAAAATTTCAGCATACAACACAGTATTGTTAACTATAATCTCATTGCTGTGCATTCAGTTCAGTTCAGTCGCTCAGTAGCGTCCGACTCTTTGCGACCCCACGAATCGCAGCATGCCAGGCCTCCCTGTCCATCACCAACTCCTGGAGTTTACTCAAACTCATGTCCATCGAGTTGGTGATGCCATCCAGCCATCTCATCCTCTGTCGTCCTCCTCTCCTCCTGCCCCCAACCCCTCCCAGCATCACAGTCTTTTCCAATGAGTCAGCTCTTCGCATGAGGTGGCCAAAGTATTAGAGTTTCAGCTTCAGCATCAGTCCTTCCAATGAACACCCAGGACTGATCTCTTTTAGGATGGACTGGTTGGAGATCTCCAGAAATTATTCTTTGTCCTTAACTGATACTTTGTTCAATCAATTGACCAACATCTCTGCACTGCCCCTTCCATCCCCAGCCTCTGGTAATTACCATTCTATTTTCTGCTCCTATGAGTTTGACAACTTTAAATTCCACATATAAGTGAGATCATGCAGTATTTGTCATCCTGTATCTAGCTTATTTTACTTAGCATGATGTCCTTTAGGTTAATTTATGTTGTCACAAATGTCAGGACTTTCTTTTTTTAAAAGGCTGTCTTCCCTAATGGCTCAGTCAATAAAGAATATGCCTGCAATGCAGGAGACCCGGGTTCAGTTCCTGGGTCAGGAAGATCCTCTGGAGAAGGAAATGGTTACCCACTCCAGTATTCTTGCCTGGAGAATCCCATGAACAGAGGAGCCTGGCGGGCTACAGTCCATAGGATCGCAAGAGTCGGACACGACTTAGCGACTAAACCACCACCACCTGTAGATACATCACATTTTCTCTATCCATTTATCTGCTGATGGACATTTCGGTTGTTTCTATCTTGGTTATCATGAATAAGAGTGCAGGTATCTCTTCAACATCCTGATTTTGTATCCTTTGGATATACACCCGAAAGTGTAACTGTTGGATCACCAATTAGTTCTTAAATAAATTGTATCTATAGTTTAAAACATCAAAAAGTAAATCTTCAGGTTCAGATGATTTTACTACTAAACTTTACCTAACATTTAAAGAAGAAATAAATTAAAATTAGTTATTTAATTAAATAAAAATAAAAAATTCTACATAATTTCTTCCATATAATAGAAGGGGAAGGAACACTTCTCAACTCATTTTACAAAGTCAGTACTACTCTGATACCGAAACAGACAAAGGCAAATCAAAAAGAGGGTACTATAGGTGAACATCCCTCATAAACTTAGTTCTGAACAAAATATTATCAATCCAATTGAATTATATATTTAAAAATGCATGACCATGTGAAATTTATCCAATGAATGTAAGGCTGGCTCAATATTTGAAAATCAATCAATCCACCATGTGTAAAAATAGTCTAAAAGAAGAAAAACTACATACTCATTAATAGATGCAGGAAGAAACTCTGATCAAACAATAAAAACTCTCCACAAAATCAAAATAGAAACAAATTCTTCAAGGTGATAAAGATTATATATGTAAAAAATCTTAATGAAGAAAGACCAAATGCTTTCCCTATGAGATCAGGAACAAATCAAGAATGCCCATACTCAATAATCATATCTGGTATCATATTCTTCCTAACCAGCGAAACATGCTAAGAAAAAGAAATAAAGGGCATACAGATTGGCACTCATAAAAGAAACCGTCCATATTCTCTGATGACCTGATTGTCTATGTATAAAACCAAGGAATCTACAAAACACTCCTAAACCTAACAAGTGAGCTTAGCAGGGTCAGAGGATAATAGGTCAACACACAAATATCAATCATTTTTCTATGTACAATTAATAAACAACTAGAAATAAAAATTCCTTAAAGTTCCAAATCATGAAATGAAACACACACACACACCCCCATTTAAATAGGTATCGAATCTGTATGTGCTCAGTCACTATGTTGTGTCCTACTATTTGCAAACCCATGGACTGTAGCCCGCCAGGCTCCTCTGTCCATGAGATCTAACATAACATTGTAATGCAATTATACTACACTAGGAAAAATCAAAGCTCTCATTTAATGGAAAGAGATACTGTGTTTAAGTATTTGAAATCTCAGCATAATAACAATGTTAATTCTCTCCAAAGTGATATGTAGATTTAATGTAATATTGATAAAAATCACAGCAAAATTTTGTAGATGTATAAAATATAATACAAAAGATTTTCAGGAAAGACCAAACAGCTTAATAGATAAAATGCTTTTGGAGAAGAATATAGTTGGATGAATAGCACTATCCATATTGAGTTCTTTCATAAAGAGATATACACATAAGTCAATGGGACAGAAAAGAGTTCAGATATAAACCTACAGAAGTATGACCACTTGACCTTTGACAAATGCACAAAAGGCAATTGAAAGATGAAAGAGTCAGTTCAGTTCAGTCGCTCAGTTGTGTCTGACTCCTTGCAACCCTATGAATTGCAGCACACCAGGCCTCCCTGTCCATCACCAACTCCTGGAGTTTACTCAAACTCATGTCCATCGAGTCGGTGATGCCATCCAGCCATCTCATCCTCTGTCGTCCTCTTCTCCTCCTGCCCTCAATTCCTCCCAGCATCAAGGTCTTTTTCCAATGAGTCAGCTCTTTGCATGAAGTGGCCAAAGTATTGGAGTTTCAGCTTCAGCATCAGTCCTTCCAGTGAACACTGAGGATTGATCTCCTTTTGGATGGACTGGTTGGATCTCCTTGCAGTCCAAGGGACTCTCAAGAGTCTTCTCCAACACCACAGTTCAAAAGCATCCATTTTTCAGCGCTCAACCTTCTTCACAGTCCAACTCTCACATCCATACATGACCACTGGAAAAACCATAGCCTTGACTAGATGGACCTTTGTTGGCAAAGTAATGTCTCTGCTTTTCAATATGCTATCGAGGTTGGTCATAACTTTCCTTCCTAGGAGTAAGCGTCTTTTAATTTCATGGCTGCAGTCACCATCTGCAGTGATTTTGGAGCCTCAAAAAATAAAGTCAGCCACTGTTTCCACTGTTTCCCCATCTATTTCCCATGAAGTGATGGGACCAGATGTCATGATCTTAGTTTTCTGAATGTTGAGCTTTAAGCCAACTTTTTCACTCTCCTCTTTCACTTTCATCAAAAGGCTTTTTAGTTCCTCTTCACTTTCTGCCATAAGGGTGGTGTCATCTGCATAGCTGAGGTTATTGACATTTCTCCCGGCAATCTTGATTCCAGCCTGTGCTTCTTCCAGCCCAGCATTTCCCATGATGTACTCTGCATATAAGTTAAATAAGCAGGGTGACAATATTCAGCCTTGACGTACTCCTTTTTCTATTTGTAACTGGTTTGTTGTTCCATGTCCAGTTCTAACTGATGACAGAGTAGTATTTTCAAAAAATGCTGTTAGAACATTAGTCATCTATATGCAAAAGTTAATATAGATCTAAACTTTACATCTTTATACAAAGCGTAACTCAAAATGGATCATAGGTATGTGTAATATGTAAAATTACAAAAGTTTAGAAGAAAATATAAAATAAAATCATGTCTTGGGGTCAGGCACAGAGTTCCAGAAAAGATAGCAAGGGCAGGAACATTAAGAAAGATATGATAAATTTAATTTTAATATTTAAAATCTTCTGCTCTGCCAAAGACATTGTCAAGAAAATGAAAAGACTAGTTACAGTTTGGGAAAAACATTTGCAAAGAATATCCATCAAAGACATTTATCCAGAATATATAAAGAATTCTCAAAAATTAAATAATAAGGAAACAAACAACTCATATTTTAAAAAGAGGGTAGAGGGTCTGAACAAACGTTATCAAAAAGACTGTAAAAATGCAGCTAAGCACATGAAAATGATCAGCATCATTAGCTATCCATGAAATGACAGTTGACACCATGATTAAACTACACATCTATTAGAATGGTTAATTTTTTAAAAGTATTAATATCAAATTCTGGCAATTATGTGGAGCAACTGAAATTCTCTTTGCTGGTGGGAGTGCAAAATGGTACAGCCAGTCTGGAGAGCTGTTTAGGTTTCTTATAAAGTTAAACACTTAAAATATGATGCATTAATCCTATTCTGAGAGAAATAAAACCCATGTTTGTACATGAAACTCAGAACACATTTATTTATATTCATTATGCTTGGAAACAACCCCAGTGTCCTTCAGTTGGTATACTGTGTTATCTCCAAACATGAAATATTATTAAGGAATTAAAAGAAACACACTGCTGAACATGCAACAGCATAGATAGATCCCAAAGGCACTATGCTCTGTGCAAGGAGATCCAACCAGTCCATCCTAAAGATCAGTCCTAGGTGTTCATTGGAAGGACTGATGCTGAAGCTGAAACTCCAGTACTTTGGCCACCTGATGTGAAGAGCTGACTCATTGGAAAAGACCCTGATGCTGGGAGGGATTGGGGGCAGGAGGAGAAGGGGATGACAGAGGATGAGATGGCTGGATGGCATCACCGACTCGATGGACATGAGTCTGAGTAAACTCCAGGAGTTGGTGATGGACAGGGAGGCCCGGTGTGCTACGATTCATGGGGTCGCAAAGAGTCAGACACGACTGAGTGACTGAACTGTGTAAGTAGATAATCTCTAAAGGTTATATACTACTTGATTCCATTTATATAATACTCTCAACATGACAAAACAACAACAATGATAAAGAATAGACCAGTAGATTTTCCCAGTAGTTATCGGTGGCGGGGGTGGTGGGGGCAGCGCGGGGGAGTGTGAGAGGGATGACTACAAAGGAATAGTGTGAGGGAGTGTTTTGGGGTGATGAAACTTCTTGTATCGTGATTGTGCTGATGGTTAAATGAGTTAAAATCACATATCTGTATATTTTAAAAGGTAAATTTACTGTATAATTTTTAAAAATTTGACTCACCATAGAGTAGAAGAAAAGGTGTTCTGATAATGTCAAGTCATTAAACAATAAATCACCCTGTGGGCAAAAGCCCAAATTTTCTCGAATTTCAGTTATATTCTTTGTGATGTCATATCCATCAATAAAGACCTCTCCTCTGGTAGGAGGGTAATGACCTACAAACAAGCCAAAGACATGACAGAACTGAACTTTGGTAAGAAAGCATATGATGTTGCAAGTTAGCATCTCAAATCCAGTCTATTTGTGAATTACTCAAAAGAATTAACACTGTCTCTTCTAAGAGAATAGTTACAGGAAAGTATCAATAGTTACACCTCAATGGCAGGATTAGCTGTCTTAATTTTTTCTTTTCATTTTTGCTTAAATTATTAATTTTCTACAATGGATTGGGTTATATTGGTAATAAAAACATTTAAATAATTTGCTATATTTCAATGTATTTGCATTGCAGTCAGTCAGTTACTATATATGTGATCCATATTAGGTACTGTGTAGATGCTAAGGAAAACATAAGATCTGGAATATGTAACTTTTGCCCTGAAGAAATTTAAATATTAATAACAATTAGTTCAGATCTTGTGGGAAATTATTTGATAATATGTAAGAAATGAAACTATAAAACCATTTAAAACACTTGAATCATTTATCCTATTTAAGAATATATTCTTTTTTACTGAGATACTGACATATAACATAGTAATTTCAAGTGTACAACATGATTTGACATTTGTATATAGTGTGAAATGAAGAAAAAAACTAGCGTTAACTAGAGTTAACATCCAGCACCATACAGTTACAAATTTTTTTCTTATTGTTAGAACTTTAAGGTTTACTCTCTTAGCAACCTTCAAATTTACAGAACAGTATTAGTAACTGTAGTCATCATGCTATACATTACAATCCCATGACTTGTTCATTTTATAACTGGAAGTTTGTACCTATTGACCCCTTTCATCCATTCAGCCTAGTCTCCATCCCCTGTCTCTGAGAACTACCAATATGTTTTCTGTATTTATGAGTGGCTTAAGTTTTTTTTTTTTTTTTTAAGATTCCACATAGAAGTGAGACTATGTGGCATTTGTCTTTATCTCATTTATTTTGCTTGGTATAATGCCCTTGAGGTCCATCCATGCTATCACAAATGGTCAGATTTTTTTTATATCTGAATAATATAGCATTGTATAATGTACTACTTCTTCATTCATCTATTCACACTTTGAACACATTCCCAGGTAATGCTGGTGATGCTGCCGGTCAGAGGACCAGACAGTAAATTAAAGTGAAAAGTGAAGTCGCTCAGTTGTGTCCGACCATTTACAATCCCAGGGACTGTAGCCTCCTCTCTCCATGGGATTTTCAGGCAAGAGTACTGGAGTGGGTTGCCATTTCCTTCTCCAGGGGATCTTCCCCATCCAGGGATCGAACCTGAGTCTCCTGTATTGTAGGCAGATGCTTTTACTGTATGAGACAGTAAATTAGGGTAAAGGTTAACTTGCTTTATAAAAGAGGCTGCAAAGAATTTTAAAGGCTTCCCAGGTGGCACTAGTGGTAAAGAATCTGCCTGCCAATGCAGGAGACACAAGACACATGGGTTTGAAGCCCGGCTCAGGAAGATCCCCTGGAGTAGGAAATGGTACACCACTCCAACATTTTTGCCTGGAAAATTCTATGGGCAGAGGAGCCTGGTGCACTATAGTCCATGGGGTCACAAAGAGTCAGACATGACTAAACAGTTGAGACATGAGACATAAAAAAAGCTTAAATAAGACAGAAATTTTGCATTCATATGATAATTCCAAGATGAATTATTCAAGTTGGTAGGAAGACCAACTCCACATTTTCCTTATCTAATCATCCATCAAAGAATATGTAGGTTTTTCATCTATGTCTTGGCTATAGTAAATAATGCTGCAACAAACATTGATGTGGGGGGTGTGCATCTTTTTGCGTTAGTGTTTTCATTTCCTTCAGACATATATGAAAATTGGAATGGCTGAATGATATGGTTGTTCTATTTTTATTTTATGAGGATCCTCCATACTATTTTCCATAGTGGCTGCAGCAATTTACATTTCCACCCTGAAGGTTCCTTTTTCTCCACATCTCTGGCAATACTTGTTATTTATTTTTAATAATAGCCATTCTAACAGATGTATAGTGATGTCATCGTGGTTTTGGTTTGCGTTTCCCTGATGACAAGTGATGTTTCACTTGTCAGGTATATTTTCATGTACCTGTTGGCCATCTGTATGTCTTTATGAAAAAATGTCTCTTCAGATCCTTTGTCCGTTTTTAATTGCTTTTTTTTGCTAATGAATTATATGAATTCTTTATATATTTTGGATATTAAGTTTGTCAGAAATATATTTTGCAAATATTTTCATTTGGCAAGTTCCTTTTCACTTTACTATGCAAAAGTTTTTTAGTTTGACATAGATCCACTTATTTTTTATTTTGTCACCTTTGCTTTTGGTGTCAAATTGAAAAATTATAGCCAAGACTAATGTCAAGGAACTTGCTGCCTCTTCTATATTCTGGAAGTTTTACGGTTTCAGGTCTTATGTTCATGTCTTTAATGATTTTGAGTTGGTTTTAGTGTATGATGTAAAATAGTGGTTTTTTTCATCCTCTTACCTGTGGCTGTCCAGTTTTTCCAACATGATTTATTGAAGAGATTGCACTTTCTCCTTAGTTTATTGTTGGCTCCTTTGTCATAAATTAGTTGGCCATATAAATGTGGGCTTATTTATGGGCTCCCTATTCTGTTCCTTTGATTTATGTGTCCGTTTTTATGCCAATACCATCCTGATTTGATGACTATATTTTTGTAATATTGTTTGAAATCAGGAAGCTTGATGTCTCCAGCTTTGTTCTTTCTCAAGACGTCTTTGGATATTTGCGATCCTTTGTGGTTCCACACAATTTTTAGGATTGTTTTGTTGCTGTTAAAAGTGTCACTGGAATTTTGATAAAATTGCAGTTAATCTGTAGATTGCTTTTGTTAATATGGTTATTTTAATGGTACTAATTCTTCCAATCCATGAGCATGAAATATCTTTCATTTATTTGTGTCTTCTTCAATCTGTTTTAATCACGTCTTATACTTTTCATTGTACAAGTGTTCTAACTTCTTTTTTTCCCCTAACTTCTTTGTTAAATGTATTCCACAGTATTTTATTCTTTTTGATGTAATTGTCTTTTTTTCTACATTTCCCTTTCTGATAGTCTGTTATTAGTGTATAGAAACAGAACAGATTAAAAAAAATTATTTATTTGACTGTGCCAGGTCTTCATTGCTGCATGCAAATTCTTAGTTGCAGCATGTGGGCTCTAGTTCCCGAACCAGGGATCCAATCCAGGCCCCTTGCATCGGGTGTGTGGATCTTAGCCACTGGACTACCAGGGAAGTTCCAGAAAAGATTTTTATACATTGATTTTGCATCTTAAAACTTAACTAAATTTGTTTATCAGTACTAATAGTTTTTTGAGGTGTCTCTAGAGTTTTATGTATATAACCATGTTGTCTGCAAATAGTGACAAATTTACTTCCTCTTTCATGATTTGGATGCTTTTAAATTTCTTTTTCTTGCCTAATTGCTGTAGGTAGCACTTCCAGTATTGTTCTGAATAAGAGTGGCAAAGTGGGTATCCTTGTCTTGTTCCTGACATTAAAGGAAAAACTTTCAGCTTTTCACTGGTGATGATGATATGATGTGTAGGTTTGCAATATGTGGACTTTATTATGTTGAGGTCGTTTCCCTCTTACCCACTTTGTTGAGCCTATATCATAAATGGATGCTCAATGATTTTTCTTCATCTATTTGGATGATTAAAAATATGTGCTCCAAAATGGAAAATTATATTCAAAGGCATCTAAATAAGGCTATTTGACTGAAGACTCAAAAGAAGAAAAGAAAATGACTAATTGCAGCATATTACCATACAGCTATTAAGAGGAACATTATATAACAATTAGAAATACCATGTCACCTTGGAAAAGATAAGTATATGGACTATGGCGATATAAGAGAATTTTAATGTGAGATTATGTTCTAAAAAGCAGAACACAAACTGCCATGTTACACAATCGGTTCAGTTCAGTTGCTCAGTCGTGTCCAACTCTTTATGACACCATGGACTGCAGCATGCCAGGCTTCCTTGTCCATCACCAGCTCCCAGAGCTTGCTCAAACTCATTGTCCATAAAGTCAGTGATGCCATCCAAACATCTCATCCTCTGTCATCTCCTTCTCCTCCTGCCTTCAATCTTTCCCAGCGTCAGGGTCCAATGAGTCAGTCCTTCATATCAGGTGGCCAAAGTATTGGAGTTTCAGCTTCAGCATCAATCCTTCCAACGAATATTCAGGACTGATTTCCTTTAGGATTGACTGGTTTGATCTCTTTGCAGGCCAAGGGACTCTCAAGAGTCTTCTCAAACACCACAGTTCAAAGCATCAATTCTTCCACACTCAGCCTTCTTCATGGTCCAACTCTCACCTCCATACATGACTACTGGAAAAACCATAGCTTTGACTATACAAACCTTTGTTGGCAGAGTAATATCTCTGCTTTTTAAAATGCTATCTAGGTTTGTCATAGTTTTTCTTCCAAGGAGCAAGCGTCTTTTAATTTCATGGTTGCAGTCATCATCTGCAGTGATTTTTGGAGCCCAACAAAATAAAGTCTGCCACTGTTTTCACTGTTTCCCCATCTATTTGCCATGAAATGATGGGACTGGATGCCATGATCTTGAAATGGGAGCGAGATCAAAGTCCCCAATTATAGTAACAACCTTTTGCTTTCCCTTCTGTTAGTTTGTGTTAACAGCTGCTGCTCATCAATCACTGCTTCCACTTCTGTGATCCTGCCTGCGGTTTACATCCATGGGAACTTGGACTACCTGCGGAGGAGAGGGATCTGAGCTGTTTGAGAGGGAAATTTACCCTGCATAAAAGACACTCAGAACAAAGCCAGGGCACTCAGCTTTTGGAGGTGACTCCACTGAGCCTGCACCAGTGCTGAATAAACCTTGCTGCTCTGCATCTTTGGGTGCTGCTTGTCTCTTTGTGTCGCCACGGTTTCTGTAACATTTTCTGGTGCATTGGCCGGGAAGCTGACAACTGAGTTGGCCCCTTGCACTACCATTGTCGGGGAACTGGAGAAAGCTGGGGCTGCTGCCTGTTGACAGATGAATAGATGCTGCCCAGGCCATTTGCCAGATCCCAACTCACTCGAGATGCGCCAGCCTCGGCCCATGCCGCTTCCTGAACTGACTCAGGAGAGCAGAAGCGGGTTCCAGGACAGGACGTCAGACAAATAATTGTCCTGGGGATATCTGACAGAGTTAGGACTCACTGTATGGTGGAAGGGGGGCCTGATCACCTCCTAGTGACAGGAGAGTAATTCAGAATAGGGTTTGTTCCCTTGGGTGGTCTGTCAACTCTGGTGTGTGGGGGAGAGTGACTGAGCTGAGAGCCAGTTCTCCACCATCTTCCAACTACGGAGCCTGAGTGGATCCTAACCTGCGCTTCTATGGTGACCTCATATGGCTCAGGGCAGTGCCAGCCTCTGGGGGATCTAATCCCTCCCTGTGAAGCTGGTCCGGTCTGGTGTTAATATTGATCTGCCAATGCTAAGAGGTGCCTAAATCTCCGTAAGGGTAGCAGCCAGGTGGGTGAAAGTGAGTGTCTCCCTTTGTTTTGTTGTGCAACACTGCCTCAGGGTGGGAACGTTCACATAAAGGGCAACTTGACTTCTAAACCCACTGTCTTAGAGTATATGGTGAAGAATTTTAAGAAAGGATTATTGGGGCTTCCCTCATAGCTCAGCTGGTAAAGAATCCGCCTGCACAAGGATATACAATGGAAAAAAGACAACCTCTTTAACAAGTGGTGCTGGGAAAACTGGTCAACCACTTGTAAAAGAATGAAACTAGAACACTTTCTAACACCATACACAAAAATAAACTCAAAATTGATTAAAGATCTAAATGTAAGACCAGAAACTATAAAACTCCTAGAGGAGAACATAGGCAAACACTCTCCGACATAAATCACGGCAAGATCCTCTATGACCCACCTCCCAGAATATTGGAAATAAAAGCAAAACTAAACAAATGGGACCTAATGAAACTTAAAAGCTTTTGCACTACAAAGGAAACTATAAGCAAGGTGAAAAGACAGCCCTCAGATTGGGAGAAAATAATAGCAAATGAAGAAACAGACAAAGGATTAATCTCAAAAATATACAAGCAACTCCTGAAGCTCAATTCCAGAAAAATAAATGACCCAATCAAAAAATGGGCCAAAGAACTAAACAGACATTTCTCCAAAGAAGACATACAGATGGCTAACAAACACATGAAAAGATGCTCAACATCACTCATATCAGAGAAATGCAAATCAAAACCACAATGAGGTACCATTACACGCCAGTCAGGATGGCTGCTATCCAAAAGTCTACAAGCAATAAATGCTGGAGAGGGTGTGGAGAAAAGGGAACCCTCTTACACTGTTGGTGGGAATGCAAACTAGTACAGCCACTATGGAGAACAGTGTGGAGATTTCTTAAAAAACTGGAAATAGAACTGCCATATGACCCAGCAATCCCACTTCTGGGCATACACACTGAGGAACCAGATCTGAAAAGAGACACGTGCACCCCAATGTTCATCGCAGCACTGTTTATAATAGCCAGGACATGGAAAGCAACCTAGATGCCCATCAGCAGAAGAATGGATAAGGAAGCTGTGGTACATATACACCATGGAATATTACTCAGCTGTTAAAAGAATTCATTTGAATCAGTTCTAATGAGATGGATGAAACTGGAGCCCTTATACAGAGTGAAGTAAGCCAGAAAGATAAAGAACATTACAGCATACTAACACATATATATGGAATTTAGAAAGATGGTAACGATAACCCTATATGCAAAACAGAAAAAGAGACACAGAAATACAGAACAGACTTTTGAACTTTGTGGGAGAATGTGAGGGTGGGATATTTCAAAAGAACAGCATGTATACTATCTATGGTGAAACAGATCACCAGCCCAGGTGGGATGCATGAGACAAGTGCTCCGGCCTGGTGCACTGGGAAGACCCAGAGGAATCGGGTGGAGAGGGAGGTGGGAGGGGGGATCGGGATTGGGAATACATGTAAATCCATGGCTGATTCATATCAATGAAATAAAAAGAAAAAAAAAAAAAAAAGAATCCGCCTGCAATGCAGGAGACCCCTGTTCAATTCCTGGGTCGGGAAGATCCGCTGGAGAAGGGATAGGCCACCCACTCCAGTGTTCTTGGACTTCCCATGTGGCTCAGGTGGTAAAGAATCCACCTGCAATGTAGGAGACCTGGCTTCGATCCCTGGGTTGGGAAGATCTCCTGGAGAAGGGAAAGGCTACTCACTCCAGTATCCTGGCCTGGAGAATTCCATGGACTTGTATAGTCCATGGGGTCACAGAGAATTGGACACGACTGAGTGACCTTCACTTTCACTTTTCTCTGGGGATTATGGTGTAAAATTGAGTCCTGAAAAACTGCATACTCTTAGTACCTTGGAGTGGCCCTCCTTCAGGGTTGTATGGCCCTCAGGAGGGACCTTAGATGTGCCCATAGTCTGAGCAGTGCATAGTCATAATGGGAAACCCTGGCCACCTGGACCAATTCCCATATATCAATCAATGTTCGGATATTGCCCAGTTAAGGCCCCTTTGGGTTCAATTCTATGCCACAGGTCAAAGACAGTGTAAGGTCCTAGTAGCTCAACCAAAGAAAAGGACCTTGCACTGAGAAGGAACCACCTATCCTCCAGGCTGAGGCTGAAGAAATGCCTCCAATGCCCCCACCTTAAATCCTCATGGCTCCCTCGCCAAGAGCAGTAGATCTGCATTTACCAGACAGTCCACTGCCTTCCGTTCCACCTCTTCCTCCTAATGCCTCTGAAGCCACTGTGTCCCCATGACATGCCACTCCAAAACCAATGGGTAGATGCCTCCAGTCTACCTTAGCAGCACTACATATGTCCTTATGAGAGACTCAAGGGCTGCAGCACTTTGCCGCCGATGGGCCCTACATGAGGGAGGACCCATTTTTTTTAATACCAGCCTTTTTCCATGACTGATCTCCTTAAATGGAAACATCACACCTCCTTGTACTCTGAAAAGCCCCAAGCAATGGTTGATCTTTTAGAATCCATCTTCCAGACCCACCGCACAACCTGCGTAGACTGCCAGCAGCTTCTCCTCACCCTATTCAATACAGAGGAGCACCAACGAGTAAGAAAATGGCTCCAGGCCAATGCCCCAGGGGGTCGGTTAGACATGGACAACTGGGCTCGGGAGAACTTCCTGAAGGAAGAGCCTCCCTGGTACCCCAACACTGAGAGGGTAAGAAACCAGTTGGAGACGTATCGACAGGCCCTCCTACAGAGGGTAAAAGCTGGGGCTAAGAAGCCTACTAACATGGCTAAGATTACTGAGGTGCTGCAAAAGCCAGGTGAAAGCCCAGCCGCTTTCTATGAAAGGCTGTGTGAGGTCTTTTGGGTCTTCATCCCTTTGTTCCTGAAGCCCCTGAAAATCAGTGGATGATAAATGCAGTCTTTGTGGGACTGGCCCAATTGGACATCTGAAAAAAATTACAGAGTTAGAAGGGTTTGCAGGTCAAAATGCTACAGAACTGCTAGAAATAGCCATCAAAGTCTTTGTCAATTGTGACCAAACAGCATGCTGAGAAGCAGAAAAGAAGATGAAGCAAGACACTCTTGGCAGGTGCCCTGTCAAAGCCTGCACCCCCTGGCAGGACCACCCCATAAGGCAAGAGGTCCAGATCCAAAAAGGAGAGTTCCCCTCAGCCAAGATCAGTGTGCCTATTCCAAGGAAAAGCAACACTGGAAAAGTGAGTGCCCCAGTTGCCCTGAAAAGAAAACCAAAGCTGCCGGCCCCCCAAGCCGATATCAACCTGAGCCACCCAGCACTAATCTGATTGGGCTAGCTGGAGCAGAATCCGAGTACAGGGGACTGGGCTCTCTTCAACTGTTCCCCCAAGAGCCCATGATCAGAATTAAAGTAGGGGGCCATCCAACGAACTTTATGGTGGATACAGGCACTGAACATTCAGTGGTCACCCAGTAGATAGGCCCCTTCCTGGGAAAAGAAACTACCATCATCAGGGCCGCAGGTGCCCAGACCCATAGGCCGTTTTGCAACCCTCGACTATGCCGACTGGGTGACCATGAGGTAGTGCATGAATCTTTATACCTGCCCAACTGTCCTATTCCCTTGATGGGAAGAGACCTGCTTGTTAAGATGGGGGCCCAGATTTCCTTTTCTGTTGACAGGTCAACTCAGCTAAAGCTAGCAGGACTGCCCTCCTCCTTGATTATGACTCTGGCTGTAAGGAGAGAAGAAGAATGGCACCTCTTCCCCTCCAGAAGAAAGGACCATTCCTCCTGAATTAGAGACTGAGTACCCACTACTTTGGGCCAAGAAAAATCCTCTAGGTCTGGCAAAACACTATGCTCCTATCCTGATTTATCTGAAACTGGGAGTTCAGCCTGTAAAACTGTGACAGTATCCAATGCCCTGGGAGGCCTGATTGGGAATCCAGGCTCATTCAGACAGACTACTCCAACACGGACTTCTGATGAAATGCCAATCACCCTGGAACACCCCATTACTACCCGTGAAGAAGATAGGGACGCGTGACTACCATCCGGTTCAGGATTTGAGAGCTGTAATCAAGCCAACAGCTAGTCTGCACCTGGCAGTGTCTGCTCTGTGCACTCTACTAGGACTGATCCCTTCCAGAGCCGAATGGTTTACTTGCTTGAACTTGAAAGATGCCTTCTTCCGCCTCTGGGTTGCACCTGTCAGCCAACCACTATTTGCCTTTGAATGGGAAAAACCACACACGGGGAAACAAGGAACAGCTCACTTGGACGAGGCTTCCTCAGGGGCTCAAGAACTCCCCTACTCTCTTCAGCGAAGCTTTGGCCGCCGACTTGGATAAATTACACTGTGCCCTGTTGCAATACGTCGATGACCTTCTGCTGGCCAGTACAACACAGGCTTGATGCTTAGAAGGAACAAAGGCTCCCCTCTCCTTGTTAATGGAAGCTGGGCACCAGGTATCAAAGAAAAAGGCACAAATCTGTAAAAGATGAGTCAAATATCTAGGTTTCAACATCACGTGGGGCCGGCGAATGCTCGAAACTGAAAGAAGCAGTTTGCGCCATCCCTACCCCTACCACTTGCCGGCAGATCCACAAGTTGTTGGGAGCAGCAGGATTCTGCAGGATATGGATTCCTGGATTTTCAGACCTGGTCAGGCGCCTATATCAAGCTCTGAAAGGGGAGGAAAAGGCTCCCCT
Source organism: Cervus canadensis (assembly GCF_019320065.1). NCBI lineage: Eukaryota > Metazoa > Chordata > Mammalia > Artiodactyla > Cervidae > Cervus > Cervus canadensis. The sequence goes on along the minus strand of NC_057417.1, from coordinate 15,243,136 downwards.
TGAATGGGGACCAAGCCAAGAGGTGGCATTTCAAACAGTTAAGGCAAAAATCTCTGAAAGCTTCCTGATGTAACCAGAGTTCAATCTCTGTTCATAACAAGAACAAAATGGACTTGGGAGTCTTGACCCAAGAATTCGGACCCTGGCAAAGGCTGGTGGCCTACTTGTCTAAACAGATCAATTCGGTTGTGGCCGAATGGCCACCCTGCCTCCAAGCACCAGCAGCCACTACCTTGCTAGTGAGGGAGGTTGACAGATAAACGTTAGGTTTAACAAAACCTAAATGTTAAAGTCCCACATTCAGTTGTAACCCTGATGGATATAGCAGAGGCCACCATTGGCTCATGCATGCACAGATGACTCAGTATCAAGGGTTACTATGTGAAAATTCGTGGGTAAAACTGGAAGTTGTACGGACTCTAAACCCAGCTGCCTTCCTACCAGATGAAGCAGGACCCTTGGACCATGACTGCTTGGAAATGCTAGATGAAGTATTTCCTAGTAGACCAGACCTGACTGACAAGACACTCAACAACCCAGACCTGGTCCTATAGACTGATGGTAGCAGCTTCATGGAAAATGGGGACAGGATGGCTGGGTATGCTGTGGTGTCTGATTCTGAAGTGGCAGAAGCAGAGGTGCTTCCTCAAGGATGGTCAGTGCAGAGAGCAGAGTTATGGGCATTAATCAGGGCACTGTAACTCAGCTGAGACCAGGGAGTCAACATCTATACTGACTTGTGGTATGCTTGTGTTACTCTACATGTCCACTCTACATGTCCAAGGAGCCTTATCCAAGGAAAGAGGACTCCTTAGAGCAGAAGGAAAAGGGATTAAAAACCAAACCAAAAATCCTGAAGCTTCTGGAAGTAGTATGAGAACCAAAAGAAGTGGCAGTTGTCCACTGCGAAGGCCACCAGAAGGGAGGTGACCCGGTGGCCAAAGGGAACCGCCACGCTGATGCAGACACCAAGGAGGCTGCCTGGGGACAGCCGCCAGACAAACCGAACGTCCTGCTGGCCCTGAAGATACGAGTTGCCCCTAGGTACTCTCCTGAGGAGGAAAAATGGATAAAAAAGGAAGGGGGAACCAAGGCCAAGATGGAATGGTGGATCACACAGGACCACCAAGTCTATGTTGCAGAACAGCTAGCCTACAAGCTGGTCCACCAGCAACATAAACTGATTCATATAGGCAAGGTCACCTTAGAGACTTTGCTAGGCTGGTACTATCTCAGTGCTCACCTCCCCACACTGTTCTTCTGTCTCCCAGCAATGTGTAACCAGCTTACAAAATAATGCCTGCCAGGGGCCGAGTAGGCCAGCAGGGGCACAACATTGTGGACTATCCCCCTCTGAGGATATGGAAGTAGATTTCACTGATATCACCCCAAGTTGAGGATTTAGATACCTTTTAGTTTTTATCTGCACCTTTTCAGGCTGGGTGGGAAAGCCTTTCCTACCCAAACTGAAAAAGCTAGAGAAGTAACCAAGACACTCCTGAAAGACATTGTCCTCAGATATGGAATGTCTCTGATCACAGGGTCGGACAATGGACCAGCATTTGTAGCTGAGACAGTTCAACAGGTGGCAAAGGCTTTGAAAATCCAGTGGAAACTGCATACTGCCTACCATCCCCAGAGCTCAGGGAAAGTGGAAAGCATGAATCAAACTCTCAAACAAACCCTAGCAAAACTGCCAGGAGACCAGCTTACATGTTGACATGTTGACCAGCTTACAGTAGACATGTTACCTGTGGCCCTCTTAAAGGTGAGGTGTTCAGCCCAGGCAGGGATAGGGTTTTCACCATTTGAAATCCTGTATGGACGGCCACTCTCACTAGTCAACTTAAGGGGGTACACCAGAGAACTGGGGAACTTGGACTTATATAGGCAGCTACAAGGGTTAGGATACACAATCTCTCAAATACATGAATGGAAAATTGATATAATATCCATATAATTAGGCATAACAGTACATCCCCACCAACCAGGAGATCAAGTATGGGTAAAGGATTGGAAAATAGAGCCTTTAAAACCCATGTGGAAAGGGCCCTATTCTGTAATCTTAACTCCTCCCACTGCTCTCAAGGTGCAGGAATAGACAACTTGGATCCATTACTCCAGAGTCAAACCTGCAAGTCTGTCTGCTAGCTGAGAGAAGTGGGAAATGGCCCACAGTCTAGAGCAATCCCTGTGCCTGACTTTGTGAAGAAGGAAACAACAACCCTGAAGCCCTGATCTGGCCACATCAGAAGCTGGTCAGTCAACACAAGGCTGAAGCTTGAGGAACGAACAGGATGGACAAAAGGCCATATTGATTATTAATTGGACTGGGACTCCCCCTATTCATCTTATTCAGAATTGGGCTTTACTCTGTTTTTCCCCAAGAGTAGACTTGTATCCTAAAACTTTCCCTCTGCTTTGCCTACTTCTTCATAGTTCTTGTTTTTGGGCATCTCCTCCTACTGTGATCAGCTTAAATATGAAAACAGCATATTTTTGCCTTATAGTTCTGTTAAGTTGTAAAATCCCCTCCTCATCTGAGAGTCAGGATGATTGTTCTGAATGTATGGAATCTTTCTACCATGAAAGGAAATGGGTCCGAGGATTCACTTACTATATATACCAACTGGCTGCATGTTATAGTTCAGCTTCCCCATGCACTAGGGAAGGGAAAATCACTGGAAGGGAAAAATTAGAGCCCTCAGAGTGAAAGGCCTCTTTGGAGGATGGTTCTCTTAGCTGCTGCTGCTGCTAAGTCACTTCAGTCGTGTCCAACTCTGTGCGACCCCATAGACCCCATAGAGCCTGGCAGCCCACCAGGCTCCCTCACTAGGTTGGCTTAAAAAATGATTGGGATGGTCGTAGTCATACTCTCTGGATGTCTGCTCCTTCCCGGTTTCATACCCCTCCTAATCAGAGTTGTAACAGGTTTCACAGAGACAGCTGTCGAATGGAGGATGGCCATCCAGTTGCTGCTTTTAAAGGGATACCAGCAGGGGCCAGAAGATGGTGTTCTGTGATGGCTGCAGATGCACCCTAAACATCAAGAGATGGGCATGAGATGGGAGCAAGATAAAGCCCCCAATTAAGTAACAACCTTTTGCTTTCCCTTCCGTTATTTTGTGTTAACAGCTTGCTCCTTATATCCGTGGGAACTTGGACCACCTGGGGAGGGGAGAGATCTGAGCTGTTTGAGTGGGAAGCTTATGATGTATAAAAGATACCCAGAACACAGCCTGGGTGCTCAGCCTTTGGAGGCGACCCCACAGAGCCGGCACCACTGCTGAATAAACCCTGCTGTTCTGCATCTTTGAATGCCACTTGTCTCTTTCCTTCGTCACGGTTTCTATAACAACCTCAGTTATTTGAATGTTGAGTTTCAAGCCAGTTTTTTCACTCTCCTCTTTCACCTTCATCACGTGGCTCCTTAATTCCTCTTCTCTTTCTGCCATATGGGTGGTGTCATCTGCATATCTGAGGTTACTGATATTTCTCCCGGCAATCTTGATTCCAGCTTGTGCTTCCTCCAGCCCAGCATTTCTCATGATGTACTCTGCATATAAGTTAAATAAGCAGGGTGACAATATACAGCCTTGATGTACTGCTTTCCCAATTTGGAACCAGTCGGTTGTTCCATGTACAGTTTGAACTACTGCTTCTTGACCTGGATACAGGTTTCTCAGGAGGCAGGTATGGTGGTCTGGTAGTCCCATCTCTTTAAGAATTTTTCACAGTTTGTGGAAAAATAAATCACTATGTCATATGACTGAAACTAAAATAATATTTTGTAAAAAAAAAATGTTCTAACCACAATAAAAGAAAAATAAAGCATGGCATGTATTACAGGACAAATTATATAAAGCATATTAACTACATATATTATGCATAAATTAATATTATAATGAAGGTAATGATAACTTGAATCATGACCTTGTGTTAGCTAGGCAGTCATTCTTTTAAGAAAAGTTTTAACAGACATAGAGGGAGTCAGTTCAAGTACACAAAACAGCAGAGAATATGAGTAGTGTCTGCCCCTCCTGTTAGTTTTGGCATCACTTTTGTAACAAACAGAGGCTGTTTTTATCTTGAGTATTGGGCTCAGCCCTACTCTAGCCTCTAGGACATATACTCAATATACAGTTCATTGTTCTAATGGTCCCTAGTATTCTTTATCCATTCTTTCTTTTTAGTGAATGCAATATTTCTAAAGTATAAACCTTCATAAAATATCCTTTTATGACTTTTCATTGCTCTCAGAATAAATTCTAAACTTTAATGCATGGCTTCCCCCAATTCTTTTATGATTTGACCTTTTGATTATTCATCCATCTTCATCTTTTGCCAATATTTACATTCCTTTCATAGTCTAGTCATGTGTCTGTTCCCTGCTCTTCAGTTTTCTAGTCTTTGCTTATATAATGTTCTTCTTTACTTTCCATCATAGCTCTTTATATCTCCTATTTGCCTCATATTGATGTCACTATCCTATTCATCATGCCCAAAACAGGTTAGGTGTCATTCTTTTGGATTCTACATCTTCCTTTTCATTTATGGTGTGTTGTATGTTTCACATTTTTGTCTGTATCTCTACCAGAGTATAAAACTGAATGTAACAACTTTGAAATCACCACTGTGATATCTATTCCTATAAAAAGAGCAGGCACATTTTTAACTGGTTAAATTAATGTATTATATCATGTGAGCATCTTCATTTTAAATAATTAAAACTGTAATAATAACTACAACACTGAAATGACAACATACTTTAACACTAAAAGTTGTTGACTGATTTATAGTTTAGAAGGAACCTGACTGCTGCTTTGGATAGAGCCAAATACATACCTGTGAGAATAGACAAGGCTGTGGTTTTTCCTGTCCCATTTTGTCCTAGGAGAATAGTGATCTGCCCCTTATATAAATTCAAAGACATATTGTTTATTACTACTTTGTCACCTAATTCCTGTGGAATAAAGAAAAGAATAACTTGATATTTATCACTTATCACTTATGAAAGACACTTACATCCTATCCTTAGAAGAAACATCATATCATCAAACTCACATTGTATAAAGAAGATGATACTGTGAACAAGGAACAATACATGTAGGTGCATTGAGTTTGTATACTAGTCAAAATAAATATGAAGTCTTGGTGGCATGTATATCTATTTATACTTGGTAAGGAAAATGGAGACTTCTTTATATTTTATGTATAAAGAATATCATATTGTAATTGTGGGTTTATTAAACTGTAGCAGGATCTAGGAAAACTCACAGAAACTGCCACCAATGATTGGAAAAGTTGATGCCATGATTTCAGCCAGAAGTTTAGTTATTGATAAAAGCCTGATGGCTCAGCTGGTAAAGAAACTGTCTGCAATGCGGAAGACCTGGGTTCAATCCTTGAGTTGGGAAGATCCCCTGGAGAAGGGAAAGGCTACCCACTCCAGTATTCTGGCTTGGAGAATTCCATGGACTGTATAGTCCAAGGGATCACAAAGAGTCAGACATGACTGAGCAACTTTCACTTCACTTCAAAAGCATGTCCAGAAATTCTTAAGATTCCAAACAGCAGCTCAAATATGGCCCATTATCTATTTTTGTATGGCAAAAAAACTAGGAACAGCTTTTTATACTTTTAAAGACTTGGTAAAAAATACAAAAAGAATACGTGACAGACACTCTATGTGGATCATGGAGCCTAAAATATTTATTTGATCCTTTATAAAACATGCTTGACAACCTTTCAGAAGGGTCTTTTGAAAATTCCCACTATAGTTGACTTTTGGACAATGTGGGGGTTAATTCACATATAATTTATAGTTGGTCTTCCATATCTGTACTTCCTGCATATTGACTGATTCAACCAACCATAGACTGTGTAGTACTACAGTATTTACTTCTGAAAAATATCCACATAGAAGAGGTTGATGTATGGCAAAAACCAACACAATATTGTAGCGCAATTATCCTCCAGTTCAAGAAAATCAGAGATACCAAGGGAACATTTCATGCACAGATGGACACAATAAAGGACAGAAATGGTATGGACCTAACAGAAGCAGAAGATATTAAGAGGTGGCAAGAATACACAGAACTATACAAAAAACATCTTAATGACCCATATAACCACAATGGTGTGATCACTCACCTAGAACCAGACATCTTGGAGTGCAAAGTCAAGAGGGCCTTAGAGAGCATCATTACAAATAAAGCTAACAGAGGTGATGGAATTACAGCTGAGCTATTTCAAATCCTAAAAGATGCTGTCAAAGTGCCACCCTCAGTATGCCAGCAAATTTGGAAAACTCAGAATTGGCCTCAGGACTGGAAAAGGATGGTTTTCATTTTAATCCCAAAGAAGGGCAATGTCAAATCATGTTCAAACTACCACACAAATGCACTCATTTCACATGCTAGCAAGATAATGCTCAGAATCCTTCAAGCTAGGCTTCAACAGTATATGAACTGAGAACTTCCTGATGTACAAGTTGGGTTTAGAAAAGGCAGAGGAACCAGAGATCAAATTGTCAACATCTGCTGGATTATAGAAGAAACAAGAGAATTCCAGAAAAAACATCTACTTCTGCTTCATTGACTACACTAAAGCCTTTGACTGTGTGGATCACAACAAACTTTGGAAAATTCTTCAAGAGATGGGACTACCAGATCACCTTACCTGTCTCCTGAGAAACCTGTATCCAGGTCAAGAAGCAACAGTTAGAACCGGACATGGAACAACGGACTGGTTCAAAATTGGGAAAGGAGTACATCAAAGCCGTATATTGTTGCTCTGCTTATTTAACTTATATGCAGAGTACATCATGTGAAATGCTGGACTGGATGAAACACAAGCTGGAGTCAAGACTGCTGGAGAAATATCAACAACCTCAGATATGCAGATGATACCACACTAATGGCAGAAAGTGAAGAGGAACTAGAATCTCTTGGTGAAGGTGAAAGAGGAGAGTGAAAAAGCTGCTAAATACTCAACATTCAACAAACTAAGACCATGGCATCCAGTCCCATCATTTCATGGCAAATAGAAGTGGAAACAGTGACAGGCTTTATTTTCTTGGGCTCCAAAATCCCTGTGGACAATGACTGCAGCCACGAAACTAAAAGATGCTTGCTTTTTGGAAGAAAAGCTATGACAAATCTAGATAGCATAATAAAAAGCACAGACATCACTTTGCCACAAAGTCTTGTATAGTCAAAGCTATGGTTTTTCTAATAGTCATATACGGATGTGAGAGTTAAGCCACAAAGAAGGCTGAGCACTGAAGAATTGATGCTTTTGAAATGTGGTGCTGGAGAAAGTTCTTGAGAGTCCCTTGGGCAGCAAGGAGATCAAACCAGTCAATTGTAAAGGAAGTCAACTCTGAATATTCATTGGAAGGATTGTTGTTTTAGGATTTCAAACCCTAAAAGATGATGCTGTGAAAGTGCTGCACTCCATGTGCCAGCAAATTTGCAAAACTCAGCAGTGGTCACAGGACTGGAAAAGGTCAGTTTTCATTCCAATCCCAAAGAAAGGCTATGCCAAAGACTTTTCAAACTATCGCACAATTACATTCATTCACATGCTAGCAAAGTAATGCTCAAAATTCTCTAAGCCAGGCTTCAACAGTACATGAACCGTGAATTTCCAGATGTTCAAGCTGGATTTACAAAAGGCAGAGGAACCAGAAATCAAATTTCCAACATCCACTGGATCATCAAAAAAGCAAGAGAATACCAGGAAAACATCTACTCCTGCTTTATTGATTATGCCAAAGCCTTAGATTGTGTAGATCACAACAAAATGTGGAAAATTCTTCAACCGATGGGAATACCAGACCACCTTACCTGCCTCCTGAGAAACCTGTATGCAGGTCAAGAAGCAACAGTTAGAACCGGACATGGAACAATCAATTGGTTCCAAATTGGGAGACGACTACATCAAGACTGTATATTGACACCCTGCTGATTTAACTTATATGCAGAGTACATCATGTGAAATGCCAGGCTGGATGAAGCACAAACTGGAATCAAGATTACCAGGAGAAATATCAATAACCTCATATATGTAGATGACAGCACTTTTATGGCAGAAAGTGAAGAGAAACTAAAGAGCCTCTTTATGGAAATGAAAGAGGTGAGTGAAAAATCTGGCTTAAAACTCAACATTTAAAAAACAAAGACCATGGCATCTGGTCCCATCATGTCATGGCAAATAGATAGGGAAACAATGGAAACAGTGAGAGACTTTATTTTTGGGGGCTCCAAAGTCACTGCAGATGGTGACTGAAACCATGAAATTAAATGAAGCTTGCTCCTTGGAAGAAAAACTGTGACCAACCTAGACAGCATATTAAAAAGTAAAGACATTACTTTGCCAACAAAGGTCCATCTAGTCAAAGCTATGGTTTTTCCAGTAGTCGTGTATAGATGTGAGAGTTGGACTATAAAGAAAGTTGAGTACCCAAGAATTGAAGCTTTTGAACTGTGGTGTTGGAGAAGACTTTTGAGAGTCCCTTGGACTACAAGGAGATCAAACCAGTCAATCCTTAAGGAAATCAGTCCTGAATATTCATTGGAAGGACTGATGCTGAAGCTGAAACTCCAATACTTTGGCTGCCTGATGCGAAGAACTCACTCACTGGAAAAGACTCTGATGCTGGGAAAGATTGAAGGCAGGAGGAGAAGAGGACAACAGAGGATGAAATGGTTGGATAGCATCACCGACTTGATGGACATGAGTTTTAGCAAGCTCTGGGAGTTGGTGATGGACAGGGAAGCCTGGTGTGCTGCAGTCCATGGGGTCGCAAAGAGTTGGACAAGACTGAGGGACTGAACTGAACTGAACTGACATGTACATTTATACATGTGTGCTAAGTCACTTCAGTTGTGTCTGACTCTTTGTGACCTCACGGACTGAAGCAGCTAGGCTCCTCTGTCCATGGGATTTTCCAGGCAAGAATACTGGAGTGAGTCGCTATGCCCTCCTCAAGGGGATCATCCCAAGTCAGGGATCGAATGCGCATCTCATGTCTCTTGTATTGGCAGGTGGGTTCTTTACCTCTGATGTCACCTGGGAAGCCCCCATAGTATACACATATGTTAATCAGGCAACGTTTAAGTGGGATAATTAGCGTTTTGGATGTTAATCAAACCTCAACAGTTTGGTTTTAAAAACACATGGATATGGCCTAGACGATGCTGTTCTTTTCAAATACAATAAATTATACAGACATTCAGAAAATATTTTAATTTGCAAATTAAAACCAATAACCTGAAAGTCTTAGTGTTATTATAGTAAAACAGAATCCAATAATAATCATAAAAGGTAAGTGGTGTGGCTACATAAACAACAATTAGAGTAGATTTAAGAGAGAAAAATATTGCCAAAGATAAGAATGTCACTTTATAATCATAAAGAGATCATAATATTACTAAATGTTTCAAGAAGACATAATATTACTAAATGTTTATTTAGCAAGCTCCGGGAGTTGGTGATGGGCAGGGCAGGCTGGTGTGCTGCAGTCAAGAAGACATAATATTACTAAATATTTCAATTTACAAGAAGACATAATATTACTGAATGTTTATATACCCAATAACAGAATTCAAAATACATGAGGCAACAATCAATAGAACTACAAAGAGAAATAGAAAAATGCAGTTATTTTCAAAGACTTTGATCCTTTCCTCTTAATAATTGTCAGAATATGTAGAATCAGTAAGGATATAGAATACTTGAAGAGCTAACAACTAACTTGTCTTAATTGACATTTTTGTATCAATTCACTTAACAGCAGCAGATTACACATTATTTTCAAGTACTTATAAAATTTATTTAGACAGATGATTGACTGAAACAAATAAGAATCAATACATTTAAAAGAACTGAAGTCATACAAGTGTCTTTCTTTGACCATAATCAGAGTTAAATTAGAAATTAATTACAAAAAAAATCTCAGGAAAATTCCCCAAGTAATTAGATACAAAATAATACATGTACAAAATCTCTTCTGGAAAATTGAAAAAGAGGAAATACTTCCCAACTCACTATATGAAGCTATCATTATCCTGGTATCAAAATGAGAAAATACCTTACAACAAATGAAAAGAGACCAATATCTATCATAAAAAAACCTAATTAAAAAGACTATAAACAAAACTTAAGAAAATTGAACCCATTAAAAAAGACATAAAAAGATTCATTTCTGGGAAGTAAGCATGAAGAGCTCCATAGACCCACTCCACAGTGGAACAAGAAATTCTGATAAAAATTAAAAAAACATGTTTCATGTTGAGGTTTGACAGAAAACTATAAAATTCTATAAGCAATTATCCTTCAGTTAAAAAATAATAATAATAAAAGAAGTTCAGAGCTGAAAAACAAACAAACAAACAAACAAAAAACAACCACTTAAAGCTTCCAGAAACTGATCTGAGAAAATACAGCAAGTGGAGAAACATTTAAGAAAATCTACTATAACTTGGTAAGAACAGCAAAGGTCTATGTTATTTAACATTTAATTGCCCTATTAATAGTTTGTTATCTAGTTTCCTTCTTCTCCTTCAGTGCCCACTTATTCCCCAATAGTCTCCACTCTGTGGAAAATATCTTGGATTTGTCTATTTCTTTTAATATGTATTGCTATGACCTTTGTTCAATTATCATTATTTCTTAGGCAAAGTACCATTGGTCTTTGTTTCCTACACTTCTTTTTAACTCCTCAATTTCCAACATCCCATTTCCCACAATGTAGTCAAAATGATCTTTTTTTTTTTTTTTTTCTGTTAGTACACAGGGTCTGTTTATTTATTTATTTATTTATTTTTATTTTTTTTTATTATTTTTTTTTCCAGTGGGTTTTGTCATACATTGATATGAATCAGCCATGGATTTACATGTATTCCCAATCCCGATCCCCCCTCCCACCTCCCTCTCCACCCGATTCCTCTGGGTCTTCCCAGTGCACCAGGCCGGAGCACTTGTCTCATGCATCCCACCTGGGCTGGTGATCTGTTTCACCATAGATAGTATACATGCTGTTCTTTTGAAATATCCCACCCTCACATTCTCCCACAAAGTTCAAAAGTCTGTTCTGTATTTCTGTGTCTCTTTTTCTGTTTTGCATATAGGGTTATCGTTATCACCTTTCTAAATTCCATATATATGTGTTAGTATGCTGTAATGTTCTTTATCTTTCTGGCTTACTTCACTCTGTATAATGGGCTCCAGCTTCTTACACTGTTGGTGGGAATGCAAACTAGTACAGCCGCTATGGAAAACAGTGTGGAGATTTCTTAAAAAACTGGAAATAGAACTGCCATATGACCCAGCAATCCCACTTCTGGGCATACACACTGAGGAAACCAGATCTGAAAGAGACACGTGCACCCCAATGTTCATCGCAGCACTGTTTATAAATAGCCAGGACATGGAAGCAACCTAGATGCCCATCAGCAGATGAATGGATAAGGAAGCTGTGGTACATATACACCATGGAATATTACTCAGCCGTTAAAAAGAATTCATTTGAATCAGTCCTAATGAGATGGATGAAGCTGGAGCCCATTATACAGAGTGAAGTAAGCCAGAAAGATAAAATGATCTTAAATATATATATATATTCCTCTAGCCAAATAATGACTTCCCAATGAAGCCATTTACTAACATTCCTATGCCTCCAAATACTGTTTTTGTTTTTTTTTTTCTGATCCTCAAACACATTGAGAGGGTAACAGTTAAGAAGACTAGGGGTCCCCAAGAGGCAGGAGGAAATAACTGCAAGTGGCAGACTTTTCCCCCTAATCCTATGCTGTCATGACAATTCCTGGTTCCACTTGAACTTAGCTTTTCTCAAACCTTGAGCTAACCAATGTGTTTTTCTATGGAAATGTTTTTCTTAAGCTATCTTAATGAAACTATGTACTTGCCTTGGAATCTGCCTTTCTTCAAATCCATTTCCACCAAGACTAACCTTTTTCTCAAAACTTGAACTGCTAATGGCTCTACAAACCAGCATGTCTTACTCATGGAAATGTTCTCTTAAGCTCTGTTAATGAAACTATGTATTTGCTTGGAAATCTGCCTTTCTTCAAGATTCATATCAACTATTTTATGGCTGGGGATGACTGACCTTGTGCCAATGCTATCTCAAAATGCATGCTGAGGGAGAGGGGCCAGGTGCAGCTCTCTCAGTTTTGAGGTGTTTCTTTTATCTAATTAGCAACTTGCTAACAGATATATAACTCCTTGCTAAAAAACTAGCAAGGGGGCACTCTTTCTGTCCCCTTCTGATGTCTATGTTGGAAGGTTTTACTATCACTTTTATACTTTAATAAAACTTTGCTACACAAAAGCTCCTAGTGATTGAGCCTCATCTCTGACCCCAGATCAAAATCCTCTCTCTGGAGGTCATGAATCCCGGCAGAGCTCACGGCTCAGAGCAGCAGTCTTTCAACATGAAAGTCTTTCTCACCTCAGGGTTTTCAAATTTGTGACTTTCCTAAGTGTTTTTCCTTTAGCTTTTCAAATAATTGACTCTTCTCATTCTCTAGTTCAAAGGTTATCCCTTCAGAGAGGTTTTGCTTTAACTACCTTTAATGTTATCCTCTCCAACCACACACCCAAATGTTCTTATTGCATTATCAAGTTTATTTTCTTTAGAGAATTTTATTACAAAATTCAAATATCACTTGCTGTCAAATCCATTAGAGGAGATTAAAAATAAGCACAATGGGTAGAGCAAATAAGATCACATACAGAACATATATTTATATGTTCTATGAATGCTTCAGATGAAAACTATATTAACTATGATTATTTATTAAGCATCTCATTTGATTTCTTGGAATAGCTAGCTACGAATAATCCTAATAGTAGTATGTAGTATTCAGTCTTTGTAGGAAAAAGAGACTTTTGAAACAATACCTTGTACAAGTGTTTGATCTTGATACCTGTCACCAAACCAGTAGGTTCAGCCTCAAAATACTTGTTTTGAGTTATCCCAGAATCTTTCATTTTTTCTTTTTTAATTTTAATTCTTGGTTTGCTTGGTTTGAACCAGTACGAGTGCTACAAAGAAAGCCAAAGTGAAATTACCAAAGCGAACATTAAGAAATGAAGCACTCTATCTGAACAGTCTTATAACAAGTAAATCAACTGAGTCATTGTCAAAAAATAGGTGAAATGAAGAAAAGTCCAGGATCAGGAAACTTCGCTGATGAATTCTACAGATCATTTAAATAAGAGTTAACAGCAGTCCTTCTCCAAGTCTTCCAAAAAGTATAAGAGGAGGAAACATTCCATAATTCATTCTTATAAGGTCAGTGTTACCCTGACATCAAATCCAGATAAAGAGATCACAAAGAAAGTAACTATAATCCAATATATCTTATGACTATAGATGCAAAAATCAACTACTAGCAAACTGAATCTAATAAGCATATCAAAAGAAGTATACATCATGATAAAGTGTGATTTATCCCAGGAATGCAGGGGTGTTTCAACAAAAGAAAGTCAATCAATGTAATATATCACTTTAATAGAACAAATGGAAAAAACACACGTGGTCACCTCAATTGATGGAAATAAAGCCTTTGACAAAGTGTTTCAAGATAAAGAAGAAAACTATATCAAAATGATAAATCATAACAAAATGATATCAAAATGATATGAATTTTTATGAAAAAAATTCATAGATAATATCATACTCAATGGTGAAATACTGAAAATCTTTCCCCCTAATATCAGGAACAAGATAACGAGGCCTACTTTCACTTTTGCTACTCACCACTGTACTGGGAGATTCAGTCAGAACAATGAGGCAGAAAAAGAAATAAAAGGCACTCAAATTGGAAAGGAAAATGACATGATCCTACTTATTAAAAAAACCCCAAAGAATACACCATCAAACTAGTAGAGATAAACAAATTCAGCAAAGGTGCAAGGTATATGAACAATATGCAAAAATAAGTTGTAGTTTTATATACTAGCAACAAACAATACAAAAAGAAAACTAACAATTCCAGTTACAATAGAGTCCAAAAGAGTAAAATACTTGGGAATAGAGTTAACAAAAAGTGAAAGACTTGTACACTGAAAACTATAAAACTTTGCTGAAAGAATTTAAATAAGACCTACAAATAATATTTTAAATATGGCAATGTTAGTTAAGACAATCAACAAATTCAATGTAATTCTTATAAAAATTTAGATGAACATTTTTGGAGAAATACAAAAACTGAGCATTAAGTTCATATGGACTTGCAAGAGGCCCCTAACAGCCAAAACAACCTTGGCAAATAAGAACTAGGTTGGAGTACTCACACTTTCAAATTTCAAAGTTTACTATAAATATACAATAATCTAAACAGTATGGTACTGTTATAAGGATATGTATATAGGTCAAAGGAACAAAATTAAAGGTCCAGAAATAAACCAGTACATCTGTGGTCAATCTTTTCCATCAAGTGTGCTAAGTCCATTTAATGGGAAAGAATAGTCTTTTCAAATAGCGTTGTCAAGACAACAGGATATCCACATGCAAAAGACTGAAGTTGGATCCCTACCTCACACTGTACAGAAATTAAATAAAAATTGACCAATGATCTAAATATAAATGATAAAAATCACCAAACTCTTAGAAGGAAAAATAGACACTTTATATTTGTCATTGTCAAGACTTTATATTTGACAATGGCTACTAAGATATGACACCAAATTCACAGCAACAAAAGAAAAATTGGTAAATTGGATTAATCAACACTTAAAGCTTTTATGCATGAAAAGACACTGTCAAGATAGTGAAAAGACAACCCACGGGATGGAAGAAAACATTTGCAAACCATGTATCTGGTAAGAGTCTAGTGTCCAGAATATATACGAAGACAAGCAACCCAATTTTAAAACTGGCACAGAACTTGCATAGACATTTTTCTAAATAATATATACAAATGGTCAATAAGTACATTAAAAGACCTCAGCATGATTAGTCATTAGGGAAATGCAAGCCAAAACAAGATACACCTTATATCCTCAAGGGTACAATAAAAGCAAAAAAAAAAAAAAAAAAAAAAGGAAAGAAACAGTTCAGTGGTTTCATTAAACATAGAATTACCAAAAACCACCAAACTGAAAACATTAAACATAGAATTACCACGCCTAGGTACAGTCCCAAATTCCACTCATAGATATAGTTCCAAAAGACCTGAAACAGGTATTCAAACAAACACTTATACATAAATGTTCATAGCATCACTACTCAATAGTCATAGGATGTCCTGTACTTCCGACTAAGAATGAATAGATAAAGGAAATGCTTAGCCTCTGTATATATACAATAGAATATTATTCAGCAATCAAAAAGACTGAAGTACTGATACATACTATAACATGGATAAACCTCAAAAACATGGTAAGCAAAAGAAGTCAGACACAAATGATCACATATTGACTGACTCTATTTCTTTGAAACATCCAGAATTGGTAAATCCATTGAAAAAGAAAGCTGATTAGTAATTACTAGGGACTTGGGATAGGGGAAAATGGGATATGACTTCTTAATGAGTAAATAATTTTACTTTTGGGTGATGAAAACATTTTGGAACTAGATATATGCGTGTATGGGGTTTCCTGGGTGGCTTAGTGATAAAGAATCCAGCTGCTAATGCAGGAGACAACAGAAGATGTGGGTTTTATCTCCAGGAAGATCCCCTGGAGGAGGAACTGGAAAGCCACTCCAGTATTATTGCCTGGATAATCCCATGGACAGAGGGATATTGTCCAGGATTCTGTCTCTGGCAGGCTATACTCCACTGGGTTGTAAAGAGTTGGACACGACCGAGCAACTGAGCATACCACATATGCATGTATATTGTAAATGTATAAAATGGTTACTTTTAACTTATATGAATTTCACCTAAATTAAAACATTAAATGTGAAAAAAATCAGGCACTATAAAATTAAAAACACTGTAGCTTGGTTTACTTTCTGAGATACAGGAAATCTGCTACATACTTTCAGGGGTTATTTTGTTGTTGTTTGGTCCCTAAGTTTAGTCTGACTCTTTGCGACACCATGGACTGTAGCATGGCAGGCTCCTCGGTCCTTCACTATCTCCTGGAGTTGGCTGAAATTCATGTCCATAGAGTCAGTGATGTTATCTAACCATCTCATCCTTAGCCACCTCCTTCTCCTTTTGCCTTCAATTTTTCCCAGCCTCAGGGTTTTTTCCAATAAGTTGGCTCTTTGTACCAGGTGGCAAAGTATTGGAGCTTAAGCTTCAGCAACAGTTCCTCCAATGACTATTCAGCATTAATTTCCTTTAAGATTGACTGGTTTGATCTCCTTGCAGTCCGAGGGACTCTCAAGAGTCTTCTCCAGTACCACAGCTTGAAAGCATCAGTTCTCCATAAAGAAGCTCAGCCTTCTTTATGGTCCAATTCTCACATGTGTACATGACTACTGGAAAAATTATATCTTTGACTATATGGATCTTTGACTATACAGACCTCAGCAAAATAATGTCTCTGCTTTTAATATGCTAACTATGCTTTCCTTCCAAAGAGAAAGCGTCTTTTAATTTCATGGCTGCTGTCACCATCCACAGTGATTTTGGAGCCCAACACAATAAAAATCTGTCACTGCTTCCATTTCCCCCCTTCTATTTGCCATGAAGTGATGGGACCAGATGCTATGATCTTAGTTTTTTGAATGCTGAGTGTTAAGCCACTTTTTAACTCTACTCTTTCGCCCTCATCAAGAGGCTCTTTAGTCCTCTTCACCTTCTGCTATCAGAGCAGTATCATCTTCATATCTGAGGTTGCTGATATTTTTCCCTGTAATCCTTATTCCATCTTGTGATTCATCCAGTCTTGCATGTTGCATGATGTATTCTGCATATTAGGTTAAATAAGCAGGGCAACAATATACGGCCGTGTCATACTCCTTTCCCAGTTTTGAACCAGTCGGTTGTTTCATGTCTGGTTCTAAATGCTGCTTCTTGACCTGCATACAGCTTTTTCAGGAGACAGGTGGTCTGGTACTCCCATCTCTTTAAGAATTTTCCACAGAGTTTTGTGATTCACACACTCAAAGGCTTTAGCATGGTCAATGAAGCAGAAGTAGATGTTTTTCTGGAACTCCCTTGCTTTCTCCAGTGAGCCAATGTTTGTTGGCAAATTGATCTCTGGTTCCTCTGCCTTTTCTAAACCCTGCTTATACATCTGGAAGGTCTCAGTTCACGTACCTCTCACAATACTAAAGAATGTTCAAACTACCATACAATTGTGCATATTTCACATACTAGTAACATTAAGCTCAAAATCCTTCAAGTCAGGCTTCAGAGGTATGTAAACTGAGAGATAGCGACAGACATCACTCTCTTGGGCTCCAAAACCACTGCTGATGGTGACTGCAGCCATGAAATTAAAAGATGTTCCTTGGAAGAAAAGCTATGACAAACCTAGACAGCATATTAAAAAGAAGAGACATTACTTAGCTGACAAAGGTCCATCTAGTCAAAGCTATGGTTTTTCCAGTAATCATGTCTGGATGTGAGTTGCACTGTAAAGAAGTGGCGCATCAACTTTCAAAAAATTGATGCTTCTGAACTGTGGTGTTGGAGAAGACTCTTCAGAGTCCCTCGGACTGCAAAGAGATCCAACCAGTCAATCCTAAAGGAAATCAGCCCTGAATATTCATTGGAAGGACTGATGTTGAAGCTGAAGCTCCAATACTTTGGCCACCTGATGCAAAGAACTGACTCATTAGAAGAGACCTTGGTGCTGGGGAAGATTGAAGGCAGGAGGAGAAGGGGACGACAGAGGATGAGATGGATGGTATCACTGACTCAATGGACATGAGTTTGACCAAGCTCTGAGAGTTGGTGATGGACAGGGAAGACTGGTGACCTGCAGTCCATGGGGTCACACAGTTGGGCTGAGCAACTGAACTGAACTGAACCCTCCACTCACCAGGACCTAAGAAACTATCACATATGAACTTAACAGGGAACATCATAGTTTACAGACACTTTTACATTTCTTTATTCTCCAAACTAAGTACTACTTGACTGAAGAACAGCTACATTACTCACAATGTTTTAATGTACAGTGTTTCAGTATCTTATTCATACTGTGCATATGTGGAAGGCCTTTAAAGTATATCAAGAAATGGCTAGTATTTCAGTATGGATGGCATGCAAATGATTCTGTACATGCCCTTGCTCATAAGGACTATGGTTTTCACAACAATAGCGGCATTAGAACTTACCATAAGAAAAAAGTACCATGGTTGGGGAATGCCATACTGCCCTGGAAAGACAGCTTCTATGTACCAGGTCACAAGGCCATACAAGAAAGCATCAATTACAAGCATTCCCATCATATAGCCAAAGGTGAGTGTATCCTCAAGGCTGGCTGGTGTCCAAATGTTATTCCAGTTAACACCATTTTCTGAAATAAAAGGAGATATATACCATAGATGACAGCTCTGTGATTGAAACAGCAAAAGGCAAAACAAAACAAAAAAGAAACAGTTGATACTCTAAATTTTACGAAGGTGAATTATTTATATGTTGATACCCTTAGTAATTAGTTCATCCAAGAAAATGATGGAATATATAATAACACTGATTTCTTTCCTCCTCCCGTGAAAATCTACAAAAATAATAGGAATGACTGAGATAATGTCAATGACTAAAACAAAAATAAAGAGTAACAAAGACAGCCAAGAAAAAAACATACCTATTAGAAACTATCCCTCTACTTTTCCTCTAATGTTAAGTTCCCACTGAAATAACCATTAGTATATATACACATTTGGAAAAACATTTAATATCACTAGAGAAGGATGATTACCAAGTAGACGAGAAAAAGAAGTTTTGCTGACAGTACTGATGGAAAGGGAAAAGCATGTCACCAAAAGATGACAAGCAGCACAACTGAAAAAGCATCAGGGTCTGCGATGAACTCCTAATGCAAATAAGAAAGATATTAAACACAATGGCCCATGAAACCCATCCTGCCTTCAACTTTAGCCCTTCTCCTATAGCTCAGCACCATGAGAAGAATGTTCATAAACACGGTGTCTTTGAGAAAGCTGTATAAGCAAAGGCACTAGCCTGAGAAAATAGAATTTGGTCAATTAAAGGTGATTATCAAAATGAAAGCCATCTGAGAGGCAATGAAGAGTACATTAGAAAATGTAGGAAAAAAAAGAATGCAGAATACAAACTTCGGGAAGTCTATCATAACTTGAGAAATTCTGCTACTGAAAATAAAATAGGAGTTCCTGAAAAACAAAAGTAATACAAAAAAAGAAAGAGCAAATGATTAATAAAATAACTTCACAAAAGTAACTCAGAACAGTAAAACTGTTTTAGTTTTAATTCTGTTGCAATTAAGCCGATTAAATTAATTAATTAAACTTAGTAAATTTTCTAATGCTTCATGTATAAAGTAAGAATGATCTAAGTGTCCACAAAGAAATCTTATATATATTCCTGTGATTGGCTACTCATTTGGATTAGACTGTTGTTCACAGATGAGAAAACTATCTTCAATCCTCATTAATCAATAAATGCAATGAAATTCCCACTAAAGATTAACAAGATTTTTCATAGAATTTAGCAAAGTTATCCTAAAGTTCAAGAGGTAAGCAAAATGATAATAATGACTGAAGAGCAACAGGTATGAAGACAAGACCAACAGATATTAAGACTTATTATAAAGCTATAATGAGTAAAACCACCATGGCATTGACACAAAAACTGACTAAAAAAGAATGGAAACTATTAATATCACTAGAACCAGATCCATGCATGTATTGAAACGTGATGTGAAGTAGGCGAAATGAAAAAGCAATAGAGAACAATAGACACTCCAATAAATTATTGTAAAAGCTTGATTTTCATGTGAAAAATAAATAAAATTAGGTTCTTATATAAAATAGATACAGCAATTCTATGCATATTGAAAATTCAGATGTAAAAATTTAAAAAGACAAAATTTAAAAGAAAATATAGGATTATCTTTATGACTCTGGGTATTGAAGGATTTCTTGAAGATTACACAAATGTATAAATTAAAGGAAAAGACTGACAAACCTGATTACATTATAGTATTTTTTTTGGAAAAAAGATACCATGAACACAAGTTAAATGAATCACAGTCTAAGGATAGTTATTTACATTGTGGATAACTGTAGCCATGAAATTAAAAGATGCTTGCTCCTTGGAAGAAAAGCTATGACAAACCTAGACAGCATATTAAAAAGCAGAGACATCACTTTGCAGACAAAGGTCTGTATAGTCAAAGCCATGGGTTTTCCAGCAGTCATGTATAGATGTGAGAGTTGAACCACAAAGAAGGCTAAGCACTGAAGAATTGATGTTTTTGAACTGTGGTGTTGGAGAAGACTCTTGAGAGTGCCATGGACAGCAAGGAGATCAAACCAGTCAATCCTAAAGGAAATCAACATTGAATATTCATTGGAAAGGCTGATGCTGAAGCTGCAATACTCTGGCCACCTGATATGAAGAACGGACTCACTGGAAAAGACCCTGATGCTGGGAAAGATTGAGGTCAGGAGGAGAAGGGGGTGACAGAGGATGAGATGGTTGGATGGCATAGCCGACTGAATGGACATGAGTTTGAGAAAACTCTGGGAGATAATGTAGGACAAAGAAGCCTGGTGTGCTGCAGTCCATGGGATAGCAAAGAGTCAGACATGACTGAGCAACTGAACAACAACTTAACAACATTTAGACAATTCAAATACTTTTATGTAGCAAGAAAGCCTTCCTTTTCTCCCTTAAAACTGATAGATTTAGATGCTATTTTTTACTTAGCATAAAAGATAAAATAATTCCATGGTATAAAGGATATAAAATTTTGAAATACTCCCCAATTTACCATCCATTTCTCCTTATCTTCTAATGTTCTGGCGTTTTGTGTCCTGGGAAGCAGCAATGCAAATATCCGTTTGAAAAGGATGTCCCTTCTAAAAATGAAGACAGGTAGGAAAGGCAGCCCCTCACTTCACATAAGAAAAGAAGGAAAATAAGGTACAGAGGACAGGTACACGGATCCTAGGTTTTCCTATTTCAGGGAAACCGTGGTGAAATGTTCAGGTGGGATCATGTAGAATATCCAACATTGCATGATTGGTGGCATTGTTACTGGCAGAGTAAGGCAGCTAGATAAATAAACCTGAAGTGATGTTCCTGGCCCCTCATACCTTAAAAGTCGCATTCAGAGCCTGTATAACTTTCCAAGTGTTTATAAAGGCCAAAGAGTCTCAGAGAGGGCCAGAGGAAGGCAGAGAACTGAATGAGGACTTTTAAGGCTAGATCTAGCCAGCACCGTGTTTCTACCAGATGCGGGCCAAACATAAAGAGTCACACTTCAGTCTGTGAGAGTCCATAAAGCAGCTCAGGCTAGGTACTCTACTACAGATATAAAAGATCCAGAAGATGCCACATGTATTTGAGGCCACCATGTCCTTCCCTCATAAGAGATCTCATAAATTTCCTTCCCTTCCATAGTATTTTGAAGAATATAAGAAAGAAAGAGATGTCTGAAAAACTGACTCATTCAGAAGAACCTGAGTAAATCATTAAATTAGACTTACACTTATTTTCTTCAGCAGAGTAGTGCTGAGTTTGGAGGAAAATTAGTTACAGGAAATAAAGACCTTATATATGCTTTTGACATGAAAGTAGTATAATGTATTATTGGAACAGATGTAGAAAAACTCATGTATTACTGGTGGGAGAATAAACTGATCTAACCTTTTTGAAGATTATCATAATATTAATTAAATCAAGCTATGAATACCATATTAGATATTATATTTAGGAATTTATTTATTTATATATTATTATTCATGCCGTATGAGAAAATACATGAATACAATTGAGGGCGGTAGCAAAAAGCTGGAAAATTCTTAAGCATACATTGATAAAGAATGGTTAATTAATTATAATACCTCTTTGCAATGGAATACTAAACAACTTTGTAAAAGAAAAGAGTCTATCTCTATGTGGGAAGAGGTCTAACATATATTATTAGGTAAATAAGGAAAGTTGTAGAATAGAAGGTTAGTTCACACAATTGCCTTCATAGTAAAAAAACAAATCCGGAAATAATTTTTATAGTATGTTCTTACCTCTTTACCCACTGTCCCACCCACACTGCCTCTTTTTACATTTCTAGGAATCAAATAGAAAAGGCAAAACTTGCAAGGCAAACGCTTACGTTTTGTTTCGAACTTGACAAGGAGTTTAATCCCCAGTGCCAAGGCAATATTTGGGCTAAGACAAGCAGCTACCTTCATGGCGAGGTTTATCCGTCCATAGTGTTGAGCAATGGAGTTAAATGGAAAGAAACTGGCAAAATATATGAGGCTTCCAGCAGAAGCAGCCAAACGGGCTGCAAATTAGAAGGAAATTATAAGGTCAGGTTAAAGCAATATACAAAATAATGAATTATAAATAAATTATAAATAAATTCATAAGAATACACTAAAGGATAAGAATTTAAACTCTATGAGGGAAGAGAATTTATCTTTTTCACCCTCATATCATCGATGTCTGGAACACAGTATGTGTTCAGTAAACATTTATTAAATGAATGAATTAATGTATAGGATGACAATGTATAGGATATTTACCACGTACGATAAAAATGTGCAGTCATTTAAACAAAGAATGACCCTTACATTTGTTCCTTTCTCCATTCTAAAACTTATTTATTCATTATTACTTGGTCTGGAGAATTATAAATGCACACCATTAGTATTAACATAAATTTAATATCTTTGTGTTTCTAGAGTTTGAAATTATGGGTAGAATAATAAGCCATGGATGAAGTTTTTAACACATGCTTTCACTCTAAATCATGATAGTTAAAAGAGAATAGTTAAATGAATAGTTAATTATTGAGAGTTGGATATGATTAGGTCCATAAATACAGGCTCCTGTAAGCTAGAAGAAGAATTTTTGTCAAGATTATCATTGAGACAGGAGATCAAGATGGTGGAGTAAGAGGACGTGGTGCTCACCTCCTTTCATGAACACATAAAAAAAATACATACACATGTAGAATAATTCTCACTGAAAACTAACTGCAAACAGGTATAAAGATTATTGTAAAATCAAAGCTCTAAGAAAGATTCTCACAGACTATGATAGGATGGGAAGAAAAACAATCAGGTTGTGGAACCTGTGCCCTTGGGAGGGGAATCAGAGATTGCATGGGTGGACATTTGCCATGGCGACTGAGCAGGCTGAGCCACAGACTGGGTGTCCCAGCCCTCGGGTCCTATATGGAGAAGACAAGCCCCTTGGCTGGTTGGAGAACCATGGAGACAGAATAAAATGTTGGAGATGCCTGGACTCCACTTGTGAGGAATGTTCAGGTGCTCGCTTGCCCCAGGCAAGGCTGAGAAAGATCTTTTCCAGCAGCGGCAGGGTTTCCTGAGACCACCTCCCTACACTCCCCAGCCCAAGCCAAGCAAAAATACTAGCACTGCTCACTCCACACTACAGTGTGGCACTGGAGCTAGGGTGGTCAGGATTTAAAGACTCAAACTTGGGATGCAGAGACGACCCAGTCCCAGGGATGAGCCCACGTGGGTGGTGGCCATTTTTGGCACCTTAAGTGACGTTCTAGAAGCAACCCAGACCTTTGACGCCAGCACGGCTGCTGGGCTTCCCACAATTGCCTGTGTGCCCTTGTCCAAGCTGGAAAAACTCTCTGGCCCCACTCACAGCACACATAGTGTGGCACTAGATCTAGGACAGTCATGACCAGGGAAGAGATGTGATTATCAGCTGCATCTGAGCAGAGTGGCAGATGCCCACACAGGCAAAAACTGGACTCCTTTTAGGTGCATGTGCCCACTTGCTTCAGCATACCCCTCCTTTGAGGCAAAAGTCCTGGTAAGGACCTTGTAAAGTGAAAAGGTTACAATTATATTGTCACCCTTCTTATTTATCTGATCAACAACATCAGCTATGCAGATGACACCACCCTCATGGCAGAAAGAGCCTCTTGGTGAAGGTGAAAGGGGAGAGTAAAAAAGGACTGATGCTGAAGCTGAAGCTCCAATACTTTGGCCACCTGATGTGAAGAGCTGACTCATTGGAAAAGACCCTGATGCTGGGAAAGATTGAATGCAGGAGAAGGGGACAACAGAGGACAAGATGCTTGGACAGCATCACCAACTCAATGGACATGAGTTTGAGCAAACTCCAGGGGATGTTTAAGGACAGGGAAACCTCACATGCTGCAGTCCATAGGGTCGCAAAAAATTCAGACATGACTGAGTGACTGAACAACAAAGCATCTATTTATGGTAAAAACTCTCCGGAAAGCAGCATAAAGGGAACATAACTAAACATTGTAATGACCATTTATGACAAACCTCTGGCAAACATCCTACACAATGGTGGGAAGCTGAGAATATTTTTTTCTAAGATCATGAACATAACAAGGATGTCCACTCTCACCAATTTTATTCAACATAATTTTGCTATAGCAATCAGAGAAGAAAAAGAAATAAAGGGAATAAAAATTGGAAAAGAAGAAGTAAAACTTTCACTGTTTGCAGATGATGTGATACTATAAATAGAAGATCCTAAAGATGCTACCAGAAAACCACTAGGGCTCATCAATGAATTTGGTAAAGTTGCAGGTAACAAAATTAACAGAGAAATCTATTGCATTGCTACACACTAACAACAGAAGATCAGAAAGAAATTCAAGAAGCAATTTCATTTACCACTGTATCAAAAAGAGTAACAAACCTAGGAATAAGCTTACCTAAGGAAACAAAACACTTGTACTCTGAAAACTACAAGATGCTGATGAAAGCAACCAAAGAAGACACAAACAGATGAAAGACATGCCATGGTCATGGGTTGGAAGAATCAACATAGTCAAACAAGGAAATCTAAAGACTGAATGCAATCCCTATCAAATTACCAAAGGCATTTTTTCACAGAATTGGAACAAAAAATCCAAAACCTTGTATGGAGAAGCAAAAGCCTCCATGTAGTGAAAGCAATCTCAAGAGAGAAAACAGAGCTGGAAGATCAGGCTCCCTGACTTCATATTATATTACAAAGCTACAGTCATCAAAACAGTATGGTACTGCCACAAAAACAGAAATATAGACCAATGGAAAAGGATAGAAGGCCCAGAAATAAACCCACACACCTATGGTCAATTAATCTATAACAAGGGAGGCAAGACTACATGATGCTGGAAAGACACTCTCTTTAACAAATGGTGCTGGGAAAACTAGACCGTTATATGTAAAAAATGAAATTAGATCATTCATTAACACCATACACAAAAGTAAGCTCAAAATAGATTAAAGACCTAAATGTGAGACTGCACACTACAAAACTCCTAGAGGAAAACACAGGCAGAGCATTCTCTGACATAAATTGCAACATCCTTTTCAAACCATCTCCCACAATAATGGAAATAAAAACAAAAACAAACAAATGGGACCTACTTAATCTCAATTGCTTTTGCACAGCAAAGGATACAATATACAAAATGAAAAGACAACCCAGAGACTGGGAGACAATATTTGCAAATGACTTGACCAACATTAGCCTGCAAAAACTACAAACAGTTCATGAGGCTTAACATCATCAAAACAATACAATACAATTAAAAAATGGACAGAACATCTAAGTAGACAATTCTCCAAAAAAGATATACAGATGGTCAGGAGGCACATGAAAAGAGGCTCAACATCACTAATTATTAGATAAATGCAAATCAAAACTATAATCAGGTATCACCACAAACTAGGCAAGTGGCTATTATCAAAAAATCCACAAACAATATATATTGGAGAGGTTGTGGAAAGAAGGGAACCCTCCTACACTGTTAACAGGGTATTGGTGCAGATGCTATGAACAGTATGGATGTTCCTTAAAAAACTAAAAGTAGAGCTACCATATGACCCTTCAATCCCAACGTTGGGCATATACCTGGAGAAAAAAACATGGTCCAAAAGGATACATGCACTGCACTGCTCATTGAAGCATTGTTTACAATAGCCAAGACAGGAAGCAACCTAAATGTCCATCAACAGAGGAATGGATAAAGAAAATGTAGTACATATATACAATGGAATATCACTCAGCCATTAAAAGGAATGAAATAATATTATTTGCAGCAACATAGATGGGCCTAGAGAATGTCATAAGGAGTTATTAAAGTTGGACAGAGAAAGATAAATATTGTATGACATCCCTTACATACAGAATCTAAAAAGAAATGATAAAAATGAACTAATTTATAGAAGAGAAACAGACTCACACACTTAGAGAATGAACTTATTGAAGTGCGAAGGATGGGAGGAAGGGATAATTAAGGAGTTTAGGATCAGCCTGTACACAATGCTATATTTAAAGTGGATAACCAATAAGGACCTAGTGTATATCACAGGGAACTCTGCTCAATGTTATGTGGCAAACTGGATGGGAAGGGAGTTTGGGGGAGAATGGATACCTGTATATGTATGGATGAGTCCTTAACTGTAACCTGAAACTATCACAAACTTGTTAATCAGCTATGACAGTATTAGTCGCTCAGTCATGTCTGACTCTTTGCAACCCCATGGATTAATCGTAGCCCACTAGGTTCCTTTGTCCATGGAATTCTCCAGGCAAGAATACTGAAGTGGGTTGCCATTTCCTTCTCCAGGGGCATCTTCCTGACCCAGGGATTGAACCCGAGTCTCTTACGTCTCCTGCATTGCAGGCAGATTATTTACCATCTGAGCCACCAGGGAAGCCTGTTAATCAGCTATACCTCATCACCAAAAACAGTTAAAAATAAATAAAAAATCCATCTTTTGAGGTATAACTAGGTTGCTTCCATGTCTTGGTTATTTTAAATGATGCTGTAATGAATACTGGGGTACAGATATCTCTTTGAGAAGTAATTTCAGTTCCTTTGGATGTATACCTAGAAGTGGGATTGCTGTTATCTTATGGTAACTCTATTTGTAATTTTTTGAGAAGCCTCAAAACTGTTCTACAGAGTGGCTACAACAATGTATATTCCACCAACTGTATATAAAGGTTCTTTATTCTCCATATCCTCACCAACACATGCTATATTTTGTAATCTTGGTAATAGCCAACCTAACACAATTGTGATAATTCAATTGTGACAATTGTGATAATTCAATTGTGATAATTGAATCTGAATTCCAGATTACCACATTATGAAATTTAAATTTAAATGTCAAGTTTTGAAAAAATTGACAAGGAATACAGAAAAACAAGAAAGGAGAAAATAAATCAACAGCAGTTATCCCTGAGAAAGACCAGATGGTGGACTTTCTAGATAAACAGATTTAGACAAATGTTCTAAGATGCTCACACAGCTAAAGAAAGATGAGGATAAACTCAAGAAAATGATGTATGAACAAAACAAAATATCAATAAAGAGGTGAAAAACATAGAAAGGAATAAAGAAATTCTGAAGCTGAATAATACAATAAAAGCAAGAGTTTTCACAGGCAGGAGACTCAGTGAACTTTAAGACAATACAATTGAAAAGTTCAGTTATGAGTAATATAAGGTAATAAGATAGAAGAAAAGCAAACAGTGTAGGGATCTGTGGGATAACATTAACTGGACCAACATAAGCACTGTCAGAGTGCAAGGAAAAGAAGACAGAATAAAGGAGGAATTATTTGAAGCAAGAGTGGATGAAACTTTCCCAAACTTGATGAAAACACAAATATGATTCAAGAAGCTTATCAAGAAGCTTAACAAACTCTAAGTAGCACGACCTTCAGAAGACTGACACTGAGACTCACTGTAATCAAATTGTTAAAATCTAAAGACAGAGTTTGGAAAGGAGCAAGAGAAGAGGATCACATGCAAAGATCCTCATATGATTATTGGAAGAATTTCTAAACAGAAAGCTTGAAGGTCAGGAGGCTGTGAGTGAATATATTCAGATTTCTCAAGAAAAAAAAAAACCAGTAAAAACCAAGAATTCTTAATGCTTCAAGTTGTTCTTTTAAGACGAAGGAGAAATGAGTAACAAATAAAAAAAAATTACCTGTCCTGGAGTCTTTTAGGTTGAAAGAAATATAGTTGAGACTATATGAACAAGCAAAGATCTCCAGTAAAAGTAAATTCATGTACAATTATTAAAGCTAGTATTACTGTATCAACTATACCTCAACTTAAAAAGAGGAATGCAGGAGAGTCTGAGTCAGAGATTATGTGATGATCAAAGTAGAGGTTGGAATGATGCAATAGCCAAAAGAGTTCATAAGCCAAGAAATGTTGACTGTTTTCAAAAATGGGAAAAAAGCAAGAAAATGTATTCTTCACTATAGGCTCCAAAGGAATACAGTAGTGCTTCTTTTAGCCAACTGCACACAGGATAGTCTTCAGGATAGAGCATTTGTTAGGCCACAAATCAAATCACAAAACTTTTGAGTTAAGATAAATATCATATAAATGATCTTCTTCAACTACAACAGAACTAGAATACTGGAAAGAAAATTGAAAAATTTACAATTTTGTGGAAGTTAAACAGTATACTTCTGGACAACCAATGGATCAAAAAAGAAATAGCAAGAGAAATTAAAAGGTATATAGAGATAAATGAAAATGAAAACATAACATTAAATGAACTAAAAGCAGTACTAAGGGGCCAAATTATAGCTATAACTGCTTACTTTGAAAAAGAGGTAGGATCTCCAATCAGTAAATTAACTTCACAACTTAAGGAGCTTGACAAAAACAAACAAAATTGAAAACTATCAATAAAAAATTGAAAGCTGGAATAAAGAAGGAAATGCTAATAATAAAGATTATGGCAGAAATAAATAAAATAGAGAATTGAAAAATAGTAGAGAAAATAAATACTTATATGTGGAACTTAGAAAAATGGGACTGATGAAGTTACTTGCAAAGCAAAAGTGACTTACAGCATTAGAATATGAAGCTATGGCTACCAGGGGAAAAGGTTAGGGTAAGGGATAAATCAGGAACGTGGGATGAACAAACACACACTATATACACAAGATAGACAACCAACAAGGATATATTGTATAGCACAGGGAATTCTATTCAATATTCTGTGATAACCTGAGAAAAGAATCTTAAAGAGAGTGGGTATACATATATTAATATGCATAACAGAATTACTTTGTTGTACACCTGAAACACAATATTGCAAATGAACTATACACTAATAAAACTAAAATATTTTAAAAAACACAAGAAAAAGCACTAAAACTTTCAATCCATAAGCACAGGATATCTTTCCTTTTATTTGTATTTGCTTTAATTTCTGGTCAATGACTTACAGTTTCAAGTGAGCAAGTCTTTCACCTCCTTGGTTAATTTTATTCTTTTTGATGCTATTGTAAGAGGGAAGATTTCCTTAACTTCTTTTTTGAGTAGTTCATTGTTAACATATAAAAATGTAATTGATTTTTGTATCATTTACTTTAGTGAATTTATTTTTAAAAATTTATTTAAATTGGAGGATAATTGTTTACAATATTGTGATGGTTTTTGCCTTACATTAATATGAATCAGACATAGGGCATACATTTGTCCCCTCCATCCTGTACCCACCTCCCTCCTCAATCCATCCCTCCAGGTTTTCACAGAGCACTAGCTTTGGTTGCCCTCTGGCATACATCAAACTCCCAACGACTATCTATTTTACATATGGTAATGAATATGTTTCAATGCTATTCTCTCAAATCATCTCACCTACTCCTTCTCCCACTGAATCCAAAAGTCTGTTCTTTATGCCCGTGTCTCCTTTGCTGCCTTGCACATACGGTCCTTAGTACATCTTTCTGGATTCCATAGATCATATGGTACTTGTCTTTCTCTTTCTGACTTACTTCCCTCTGTATAACAGGCTCTAGGTTCATGCACCTCATTAGAACTGCCTCAAATGTATTCCTTTTTATAGCTGAGTAATATTCCATTGTGCATATATACCACAACTTCTTTATCCATTCATCTGCTGATAGACATCTAGGTTGCTTCCATGTCCTAGCTGTTGTAAATAGTGCTGCAATGAACACTGAGGTTTTGTTGTTGTTCACTCACTCGTGTCCAACTCTTTGTGACCCCATGGGCTGTATAGCACACCAGGCTTCCCTGTCCTTCACTATCTCCCAGAGTTTGCTCAAACTCATTTCCATTGAGTCAATGATGCCATCCAACCATCTCACCCCCTATTGCCCACTTCTCCTCCTGCCCTCAGTCTTTCCCAGCATCAGGGTCTTTTCCAATGGGTTGGCTCTTTAGATCAGGTGACCAAAGTATTGGAGCTTTAGCTTCAACATCAATCCTTCTAATGAATATCCAGGGTTAACTTCCTTTAGGATTGACTTATTTGATCTCTGTGCTGTCCAGGGGACTCTCAAGAGTGTTCTCCAGCACCACAGTTTGAAAGCATCAATCCTTTGGTGCTCAGCCAGACTTAAGGTCCAACTCTCACATCTGTGCCTGACTACTGGAAAATCCATAGTTTTGGCTATATGGAACTTTGTTGGCAAAGTGATGTCTCTGCTTTTTAATATGCTCTCTAGGTTTGTCATAGCTTTTCTTCCAAGAAGCAAGCATCTTTTAATTTCATGACTGCAGTCACTGTCCACAGTGATTTTTGGAGGGATACATATGTCTTTCAAATTCTAGCTTTCTCAGGGTATATGCCTAGTAGTGGGATTTCTGTTATATGGTAGTTTTATTCCTAGATTTTAAGGGCATCTCCATACTGTTCTCCATGGTGGTTGTATTAATTTGCATTCCCACCAACACTTTAATAGGGTTCCCTTTTCTCTACATCCTCTCAGCATTTATTGTTGACTTTTTGATGACAGCGATTCTGATCGGTGTGAGATGATACTTCATGGTGATTTTGGTTTGCATTTCTCTTATACTAAGTGATATCGAGCATATATTCATGTATTTATTAGCCATCTGTCTGTCTTCTTTGGATAAATGTCTGTGTAGGCATTCTGCTTGACAGTGAATTTATTAGTAGCAACTGTGTGTGGTCTTTAGGATTTTCCACATATCAGATTATATAGTCAGCAAAGAGAGATATTTTTACTTTTTCTTATCTGGATAACTTTTACTTCTTCTTCTTGCCCAATCGTTTGACTAGAAATTCCAATACTATACGTAAAATTAGGTTACCTGTTTGACCTTTCTAACCTTTTTAAATGAATGTTTATTGCTATAAACTTTCTCTCAGTCCTGCTTTTCCTGCATCCCAAAAGTTTTGGTATGATTCTATTTGTTTTCATTTCCCTGAAGATATTTTCTTATTTTGACTCCTTCTTTGACCAAAAACTGGCTGTGTTTTTTTAAAAATCACAAATTTTAAGGTTTTTTTTCTTTTTTTGGTTTTATTCCATTGTGATTGAAAAGTAAATGGAATTTCAATCTTCTTAAGTTTTTAATGACTTGTTTTCTGACCTAATGTGTTAGGCTCTAGACTATACTCCACGTACACTTCAGAAGACTATATTCTGTTATTGGGTGAAACGTACTGTGTATGTCTGTTGAGTTCATTTGGTCAATGGTGCTCAAATCTTGTTTCCTTACTGATTTTTCTCTCTAGATGATCTACCCGTTTTTGAAAGTGGGGATATTGAAGTTTTCTCCTCCAACTGTATTGCTATTTCTCCCTTAATGTATTTCAATATATGCTTTATATGCTTAGGTATTCTGATGGTTGGTCCATATATAAGTTATTTCTTCTTGATGCATTGAACTTTTTGTCATCATGTAATGTCCTTTTTTGTTCCTTGTGAATTTTTAACTTAAAATCTATTTTTATGTTCTAAGTGTAGCTACCATCTCTATTTTTTGGTCAATATTTTTATGTAATGTATATTTGCATCCCTTCATTGTGAAACTAAGTGTGCCTTTAATTCTAAAGTAAGTCTTTGTAGACAATAAATCATTATATCTTTTTGTGTGTGTGTTCATTCTTTGTTTTCTGATTGGCATGTTTAATCCATTTATGTTTTAGTTATTATGGACAAACAAGGACTACTATTCCCATTTTGCTACTTGTTTCTGTCGGATCTGTCATTCTTTGTGTCTTTTACTCTCTTGATATCTTCCTTTGTGATTTGTTGATCTTTTGTAGTGAGATGTTTTGTCTCTCTTTTCCGTATGTATATATTTTAGATTTTACTTAAAATGTAACTATCTCATTTACACCAATAACAATTTCAAGTGCATAAGTCTACACTTTCAATTCTCCCCCTCAAAGTTTGCTAATTCCATCTTTTATATTGTTATGTATCAAGAATTTAAAATTTTTTATTCTTAATACTTTAACTTTTACAGTACAATTAAAAAGGTTTTATTTACTATCATTACAACATTATAATACTGTATTTGTCTAGACATTTGCCTTTATCAGTGAGTCTGTGCTTTCACATGCTTTGCACTCTTCTTTATCATCCTTCTGTTTCAACTTAAAGAAGATCCTGTAGAATTTCTTTTAATGCAGATACAGTGGTGATAAATTCCCTCCAATTTTGTCTATTCCTTCAGTTTTAAAGTACAGTTTTGCTCAGGATAGCATTCTTGGTTGGCAGGTTTCTTTTAGCACTTCAAATGTATCATCTCATTCCTTCCTGGCTTTCATGGTTTCTGCTTACAAGGAGTTCCTTGAACATGATCATTCGCTTTTCTTTTCCTGCTTTCAAAACTGTATGTTTTTCTTTTAGTTCTGACCATTTGATTATAACTGAGACATTGAGACAATGTAGACTTCTTTTGGTTCATCATGTCTGGTGTTTATTTTGAGGCTTCATGAGTCTGGATGTTCACTTATCTCTCCAGATGAGAGAAACTGTTACCATATTTCATTCAATAAGTTTTCTATTTCCTTTTATTTTCTCCTTCTGAAGTTCTCATTACATATATATATATATACATATATATATATATATATATATTCATTTTTATGTGCCCCTTAATCTCTTAGACTTTCATTTTTTTCGAGCTTCTAAATTGATAATTTCAAATGTCCTATATTGAAATTTGCTGATAATTTCTTCTGCTTGATAAAGCCTGTTTTTGAATCATCTTAGCAAACATTTCCAGAGAAGGCAATGGCACCCCACTCCAGTACTCTTGCCCGGAAAATCCCATGGACGGAGGAGCCTGGTGGGCTGCAGTCCATGGGGTCGCGAAGAGTCGGACACGACTGAGTGACTTCACTTTCACTTTTCACTTTCATGCATTGGAGAAGGAAATGGCAACCCACTCCATTGTTCTTGCCTGGAGAATCCCAGGGACGGCGGAGCCTGGTGGGTTGCCGTCTATGGGGTCACATAGAGTCAGACACGACTGAAGTGACTTAGCAGCAGCAGCAAACATTTCAGTTCAATTATTAAACTCTTTGACTAAATATTTCTATTTGGTTATTCTTAAAAAACCATTCCTGTTGGCATTCTCAGTTTATGTATCATTTTTCTGAATTAATTCAGTTATGTTTTTGTCCTTTTGTAACTTGAGTTTAAAATAACTATTTTGAATCTCACCCCATGCAGTTAAGATATCCTTTCTCATGGTAGGTTACTAAATATTTATTTCTGTGTGTGTGTCTCATGTGAGTTTGCGTATTATTTTGTCATGTTTTCATGGTTCTTCCTGTTCTTTGTTGCTTTCCATTAGTGTATGCACATTTTAAGAAACTTCTACTTCTCTCAGTCTTTAAGGACCGGCTCTGATTGTGAAAGACTACCATTCAATCCAGTTAGATTCTGGGCATTTGTTCTTAGCTGCCCCATGTCCAGTATATATATATTTCCCTTAAGGAGCTCATATTATTTCACTCCCTCTATAGTCTATGACAGTTTAGTCAGTGCTCCATGTGAGGCAAGACAGAAACCAGACCCTCGCACTGTGCCCTGGAAGGCTAGAGATGTTGGGAGCCACAATCCACTAGATTCTCTTCCTCCTGGAGAAAAATCCTCAGTTCTACACCTTCCGTAAATCTTGCAGATCTGTTCTGGTTGTAAGATGCTGCCTGCCCCAATTCCTTTGTTCTTAGCTGCCCTGTTCACCAGGACTGTGTCAACTTCTGCAGTGCTCCCTGCATGCTCTGAAACAAGCCCCTCAGGGACTGTACTGAAAGGCAGAGGAATTACAGCTATTCTCAACTCCTCTCTCCCTTCTTGGGGAGGAGCCTGTGCCTTCAGTTCTGTGTGTTCTCTAACTCTCAGAGAGTCATGTGGATCACAGGAAACTGCTCATCTTTTTTCTTCATTTCTAACTGCTCCAGGCTTCTGTTCTGTTCCAGTTTTTTCAGCACTCCATGTGTTGCAAGAGAGAAACTAGTTCTTCAGGTAACAGAAAATGGCCAGGAATGTCAGATGTTTGTCCCACTTTCTCTTACCCTGGCCCTCCTTCAGGGACAAGTCATGGGCTGAGGTTATCTCTCATGTCTGAGCTGAAAGAGCTTGGAAGAGGGGCTAATGCAGTAAAACAAAATTGCTCTCATCTACTTACCTGTGGCTACTGTCAGTGAATACCAGGTGTAGGAGTAGGAGTAGTCAATTAAAGCAAGAAACCAAACAGTGAAGCCTTTAATCACTTACTGCAATAGTATATGCAAAAACCTAAGACTGGAGAAAGCACAAGCTTTCTTATTCCATTTTATCCATGGATTCAAACAGTGGTTGAGAGTCACATGGGTCATCACAGAGGTGGCGGGGGAGGGGGCTTACTCAACTAACTGTTGAGGAAGCCCTGAATAAAAGGCTTCTTAAATTTTATGGACTTGACTAGGAGTAGAAAAGTTCTGAGTGCTAAGTCAGAGTGAAGAGAAGTGTCTTCAAGATTTCACACATCAAAGAAGTCTCTGCAGAGGTAACTGCAAAGACCTCAGCCAAAGGCCCTCAATATAGACCTAGTAATAAAGGCCAGGAATGCAGATATGCAGAAGAGCATGGTGTCAGCAGGACTACACACATTCTGAAGACTCTAGGGAAGATGGCACTCCTTACCTCTTCCAGCTCCTGGTGGCTGCCAGCATTCCTTCACAGAACTCCAAATTCTGCATTTTACAATTCTAAGTTACATAAATCCTACTTCCACTTAGGCTTCTCTACACTCAGTTCAGTTCAGTCGCTCAGACATATACGACTCTTTGTGACCCCACAGACAACAGCATGCCAGGCTTCTCTGTCCATCACCAACTCCTGGAGCTTGCTGAAACTCATGTCCATTGAGACAGTGATGCCATTCAACCATCTCATCCTCTGTCCAGCCCTGCTCCTCCTGCCTCAATCTTTCCCAGGATCAGGGTCTTTTCAAATGAGTCAGTTCTCTGCATCAGGTGGCCAAAGTATTGGAGTTTCAGCTTCAGCACCAGTCCTTCCAATGAATATTCAGGACTGATTTCCTTTAGGATGGACTGGTTTGATCTCCTTGAGGTCCAAGGGACTCTCAAGAGTCTTCTCCAACACCACAGGTCAAAGGCATCAACTCTTCAGCGCTCAGCTTTCTTTATACTCCAACTCTCACATCCATACGTGACTACTGGAAAAACCATGGCCTTGACTAGATGGACCTTTGTCAGGAAAGTAATGTCTCTGCTTTTTAATATGCTCTCTAGGTTGGTCATAGCTCTACTTCCCAGGAGCAAGCCTCTTTTAATTTCATGCCTGCAGTCACCATCTGCAGTGATTTTGGAACCCCAAAAAATAAAGTTTGTCACTTTCCATTGTTTCCCCATCTATTTGCCATGAAGTGATGGGACCAGATGCCATGATCATCGCTTTTTGAATGTTGAGTTTTAAGCCCGCTTTTTCACTCTCCTTTTTCACCTTCATCAAAAGGCTCCTTAGTTCTTCTTCACTTTCTGCCATAAGGGTGGTGTCATCTGTGTATCTGAGGTTACTGATATTTCTCCTGACAATCTTGATTCCAGCTTGTGGCTTCATCCAGGCTGGCGTTTCGCATGATGTACCCTGCATATAAGTTAAATAAGCAGGGCTATTCACTTTAAAACTCTTTTAACTGTCTTTAACTATTTTCTTTACTTAAATTGAACACCACATTTGATGGATGATGTTATAATTTTGCTTCATCTATAAATCTGATCTAATAAACACAGGAGAAGTAGAATGGTCTATTATACTTATGCCTATTTTTACCCATTTACATGTTCTTTTCTTTGTGGAGTTCAGAGATTTCTGTTATCTCCCTTCTGCTCAGGAAACTTCCTTTAGCGATTCTTTAATGGTAGTTTTGTAAACAACAAATCTTTGTCTTCCTTCTTCTAAGGATTTATTTCCTATTCATTCCTGGAGGATAGTTTTCCTGGATACAGAGTTCACTGTTGGTATTTCTTTTCTTCAACACTTGGAGACACATGCTGTTTCCTTCTAGTTTAGATGAGAAGTGTGGTTATTCAAATTGACATTCTTCTATAAATAATGCATTATTTTTTCTGTCTGCTTGTTAGGTTTTTTTCATGGTCTTTAGTTTTCAGAAGTTTAATTATGATGTGTCTTGGCATGAATTTTTTCGTATTTATCCAATTTGGTGTTACCCAGTTCCTTGAGACAGTGTATGTCTGTCTTTCACCAGACTTGATAAAATTTCAGCCATTATTTTTTTGAATACTTTTTTATTTTGAAAACTTTTTCAGTCCCACATTTTTCCTACTCTTCTTTAGAAACTCCATTGATACAAATAAGTGTTAGATATGTGGTTATTGTCCTACATGTCTTTGAGATTCTATAAATTTTGCAGTGTATTTTCTCTTTATTCAGAATGTGATTCTACTGAATCTGTCTTCAATTTGACTTATTCTATCTTATCTTTATTCTACTTAAGCTTTAAACTTGCTATTATATTTTTCTATGATTTCCATTTGTTTTTTAAATAATTTCTATTTCTTTGCTGAGATTTCTATTTTCCCATTTGTTTTCATAATTTCTTGCTGAAGCCATTTTTATGATGGCTGCTTATATTGCTTGCCTACAATTATAATACCTGCTTCATCTTAGTGCTGTGTCTTTTGCCGTGAATGTCATTTCTCATTAATATTGTGATTTTCCTGGTTCTTTGTATGAGTTATTTTCTATCATGTCCTAAGCATTTTAGGTAAAATGAGACTATGAATTCTAATCTTTTTTAAAAGCGGGCAGCACACAAAGGTCAGATGGGTGTGGCTGTTCCTCTTCCCTGCTGACACTTCCCTGGGAAAAGCAGGGTACTGATATACACCTCCTCACTGCAGACAGATGAGGTGGAAGTTCAGACCTCTCTCTGGCCTTGCTAACACCTTTATGAAAGTGGGGCACTGATGCATACCACCTTTTAACCTCTGACTGAGGAAGCTTAGCTCTCTACTGGGCTTCACTGATGCTACGCAACAGGAGACGTGGAAGGAGTGCTGACTAGTTTGGCACCACACTTGTTCAGCTTCTTATTGCTGTTTGGTAGATGTGGAAGGTTAGCTGATGGCAAAGGATGCTTATTAGAACCAATTTGTACTACCTCAAGTATTACTGATACTGTATGTGGATGGAAACTCAACTCACTACTGGACACTGATGGCAGTAAACTGGCAAGGGAATTATTAATTGAATAGTGCCTGACTCTGGAAAGATGGGATTGAGATGGAGGATCAACTTCTTTCTTGACTCTGACTCAGCCATGAATATAGAGGTGCAGCGGTTTTTCACTTAGTGTTGGGCTGGAATAGGGCAAGTATTGCCAAAATCTTTGCTATTGTTAGGGCACAAATTTCCTAGTCTTTTGGTGCGGGAAAACAGGCTTTGTGTGGAACTTTTTGTATGCTGTTAGTTATAGACTAGGCACTTCTGAAGTGCTTTTTCAAAGATATATGAGTAGCGGTAAGAAATCCCAAGGAAGTAAAGGTCAAGTCAATTCCTCAAGTTTCAAGGTTTCTAAGCAGCCTTTCTTCTTCTTTATAACTTTCAGGGACTTTCTATTCTTATTCATTGTTATATCCAAGATTTTTAATTTTGAGAACTTGGGCTGAATTAAAAATAAGTTTGATCTCCTTGCACTCCGAGGGACTCTCAGAGTCTTCTCCAACACCACAGTCCAGAGGCATCAACTCTTTGGTGTTCAGCTTTCTTTATAGTCCAACTCTCACATCCATATATGACTACTGGAAAAACCACAGCTTTGAGTAGATAGACCTTTGTTGGCAAAGCAATGTCTCTGCTTTTTAATATGCTGTCTAGGTTTGTCATAGCTTTTCTTCCAAGGAGCAAGTGTCTTTCAATTTCATGATGGCAGTCACCTTTTGCATGATTTTGGAGCCCCCCAAAATAAAATCTGTCACTGTTTCCATTGTTTACCCATCTATTTGCCATGAAGTGATGGGACCAGATGCCATGATCTTAGTTTTCTGAATGTTGAGTCTTAAGTCAGTTTTTTCACTCTCCTCTTTCACTTTCAACAAGAGGCTGTTTAGTTCTTCTTCACTTTCTGCCATAAAGGTGGTGTCATCTGCTTATCTGAGGTTATTGATATTTCTTCTGGCAATTTTGATTCCAGTTTGTGTTTCATCCAGCCCGGCATTTCGCATGATGCATACTGCATATAAGTTAACTAAGTAGGGTGATAATATACAGCCTTGATGTACTCCTTTCCCCATTTGGAGCCAGTCTGTTGTTCCATGTCCAGTTCTAACTGTTGCTTCTTGACCTGCATGAAGATTTCTCAGGAGGCAGGTAAGGTGGTCTGGCAGTCCCATCTCTTTAAGAATTTCCCACAGTTTGGTGAGATCCACACAAAGGCTTTGGTGTAGTCAATAAAGCACAGTCAAACCAGTCAATCCTAAAGGAAATCAGTTCTGAATATTCATTGGAAAGACTGAAGCTGAAACTCAAATACTTTGGCCACCTAATGTGAAGAACTGACTCACTGGAAAAGACCCTGATGCTGGGAAAGATTGAAAGCGGGAGAAGAAGGGGATGACAGAGGATGAGATGGTTGGATGGCATCACCGACTTGATGGACATGATCTTGAGTAAGCTCCAGGACAGGGAAGCCTGGCGTGCTGCAGTCCATGGGGTCACAAAGAGTTGGACATGACTGAGCAACTGAACTGAACTGAAAAATAAGTTTAAAAATATTAACTAATATTTCAATTGTTTTAGATGGGAAGAGTCATTCTAATTTAGTCTATTATACCACCAGAAATAAAAGTCCTTTTTCTTGTTTATATAAATACATTGACTCCTGTCTGACAATCTTATTTTGATTTTCAACACATCACTTTCTGTTTTAGCTCAACATACTATTTTTCTTTATCCACAATTTTGTTAATTGTTTTGTTGAGGTCCTCAAGACCACTCTGGATTCAGTCACTTTCTAGGACAATTCAAGGATATAGCATATAGTCATACTCAAGAGTTATGATGAATAAATAATGATGCTATAATAACAATGTAAGGATACAAAGCACAATCATTGAAGGGAAAAGGAGCATGTGGCAAAGTGCAGATGGAAACAGGCACAAGTTTACAAGAGTTCTCTCTTAGTGCAATCACACAGGTTATGCTTAATTCCTCTAGCAAGGAACTGTGACAACATGTATAGGCCAGATATTGATTAGAGATTGAAGGACTAAGGTTTTTGTTGGGAGCTTGTCACACAGGTGTACCTAACATATATCAAGACTCTAGACTCCCAGAAAGCAAACCTGTGTTTAGTATAAAAACTGCTTGCACAAGCACTTTAGGAACCATGAGCCACTCTTACTATTAAGAGAATGGGGAGAATCTTCTAAAAATTTAAGTTCTTAGATGCCAAGCAAAGGCAAACCTTTCTAGGAAGGCTTTCTAAGGAAATGAGTTTCAGGACTGCTATGTTAATTCCTTTCATCACAATTCCAAATACTAATTGTGAATTCTGAAAACCAATCGGTGATATTTGTGATAATATGCAGGTCAGGAAGCAACAGTTAGAACTGGACATGGAATAACAGACTGGTTCCAAATAGGAAAAGGAGTACATCAAGGCTGTATATTGTCACCCTGCTTATTTAACTTATCTGCAGAGTACATCATGAGAAACACTGGGCTGGATGAAGCACAAGCTGGAATCAAGATTGCTGGGAGAAATATCAATAACCTCAGATAAGCAGATGACACCACCCTTATGGCAGAAAGTGAAGAAGAACTGAAGAGCCTCTTGATGAAAGTGAAAGAGGAGAGTGAAAAAGTTGGCTTAAAGCTCAACATTCAGAAAACTAAGATCATGGCATCTGGTCCCATCACTTCATGGCAAATAGATGGGGAAACAGTGACAGATTTTATTTTGGGGGGCTCCAAAATCACTGCAGATGGTGACTGCAGGCATGAAATTAAAAGAGGCTTGCTCCTTGGAAGGAAAGTTATGGTCAACCTAGAGAGCATATTAGAAAGCAGAGACATCACTTTGCCAACAAAGGTCCGTCTAGTCAAGGCTATGGTTTTTTAGGTGGTCACGTATGGATGTGAGAGTTGGAGTATAAAGAAAGCTGAGCGCTGAAGAATTGATGCCTTTGACCTGTGGTGTTGGAGAAGACTCTTGAGAGTCCCTTGGACTGCAAGGAGATCCGACCAGTCCATCCTGAAGGAGATCAGTCCTGAGTGTTCACTGGAAGGACTGATGTTGAAGCTGAAACTCCAATACTTTGTCCACCTGATGTGAAGAACTGATTCATTGGAAAAGACCTGACGCTGGGAAAG
This sequence comes from Cervus canadensis, assembly GCF_019320065.1. NCBI lineage: Eukaryota > Metazoa > Chordata > Mammalia > Artiodactyla > Cervidae > Cervus > Cervus canadensis. The sequence continues at coordinate 15,202,359 of NC_057417.1, read as the reverse complement.
ACTGAAGGCAGGAGGAGAAGGGGACGACAGAAGATGAGGTGGTTGGATGGCATCACCGACTCAGTGGACACGAATTTGGGTAAACTCCGGGAGTTGGTGAAGGACAGGGAGGCCTGGCGTGCTGCAGTCCATGAGGTCGCAAAGAGTCAGATATGACTGAGTGACTGAACTGAACTGAAGTGATTAAAGGTTATATTTTGATACTTAAAATTCTTACTGCAAAAATATATTTATACACTAAAATTATTTAATAGGGACTATACTTGTTCAATACAGAAAATACAGGAGAAATAATGCTTAATAGGTGTGGTATAAAAAAGAAATATTCCTTAATTTGGGGGGAAGTTATTAAAAATTGTCAATAGAAAATTATTTCTATAAGATCTGTAGTAGGCCAATCTGGGGTTATCTGATGATATATATCTTTCTCATGTGGGCTTTCAAGAAGAATCATTTTCCTTTGTCTATGTATGTGATACAAAGTCTTACCACATGTTAAGTACATAAAGCACATGCTGAATAAATGAATGAATGAATATCTCCTTCCCTTGATTTGCTTTCGGAAGTGATTTGAAATCAACTTCTGCAGGAAGCACTGTTTAATCTATCCTAAGTTCCAACTGGTAACAATCTTATTTTATATACTGTTTTTACACATGCATTGGGCAGTATTAAATTTCAGTGCACCCTCTACCTCCTGTAAAATCATTTCATGTGCAATTCATCTTCTATATTAGAATGTATACCAAGACTGTATGTGAGATAGCTACATGGAGCTCCCAAATATGGCCTTATTTTGGTCAATTAAAATGGTAATTCTGTTACAGAAGAAGTCTTAGACTTACCTTTATCGAAGAATGTGCTAACCATAAAGCCAAAGAATATTGAAGCAGTGGCATAACACATAAGAAAGACAAAGATGAAACTATAGTCACTGTAGCAGAAGACTGGATCATTGAAAATCTACAATAAAACAATTATGACATCATGTAAAATATGCAATAAGCAGTACCATATAAACACAAGGGAAGAGGGAGAAAACTATGGCCCTAAATAAACAGATCACACTGCCCAGTGACTGAAACTCAATGAGATGCCAAGTTAACTAATTGACTTATTTCTTACAGAAGGATTAATGTTTTTCTCAGAGATTTGGCAGTCTCCGAATTTCCATAAAAGCCATTTTTCATTCTCTTGAAAACCTGAGACTAACCAGTCCATACTATGATTACTTTTTCCTTCTCAAAGGATAGTTGCAGTAGGTTGCAATCCACTGGAAATAAAATGTTAGATGTAACAGCCATATACAGCATGTAACTATTAAACACTTGATACATTAAGCACCTGGAAAGTAGTGAGTGTGACTGAGGAGTTGACTTTTTGTTTTCATTGAATTTTAGTTATTTTTAACTTAAACTCAAAAGATAAAGCAGTGTCAAATACAGATGAAGTATTTCTAATGAAAATACAGTGCATAAATTGAGATGTGCTCTAAATATGAAACATACACTGGAGTTATAAGTATTTAGTACAGAAAAGAATGTAAAATATCTAAATTTTTAAATTGGTTGCATACTGAAATAATATTTTGTATATATTGGCTAAATCATATACATTATGAAAATAATTTCAACTTTTCCTTTTTAAAATCTAGTAGCTACTAAAATCCTAATAGTACATGTATGACTCATCTCTATTGAATGAAACTAACACTTGCCTTGGCAAAAACTAATACACATATCAAGGAGACAATAAAGATATAAAAAAAGAAGAACGTGAAGAAATACGCAGCCCAGATCATCCAACTTCTAAGTCCAACTGTAAGCTGGTACTCCTGTAGGAAATTAAAAACAAATCAAATATTAAATATATCAGCAATTCATAACATTTTCACATACATTTAAAAACTAAATTCTCATAAAAACACATTTAAATGGATAATATGTTCATTTTATGAGTGAGAAAAATCAAGGCTCAGAAAGTCATGTGAGTTGATTACATTTATGCAGTTAGTAAGGGCAGTACTGACATTCAAATCTTTTCCTCTTGAGTTCAGAAATCTTTTGTCAACATTACACCTAGTATTAAACCAAAATGGAGAGCATTTAAAATTAAACTTTGAAATATCGAGATTAAGATCTCTTTTCCATTACATCCACTTCCAGGGATATTAGATAAATGTGTTTATGGTTTCTTTCCTTTTTTAAAAATTCAATTGTAAATTAGAAGTCAGCAGTACTTCTTATACTTGTTCTTTTTAGGCAATGAGTCTTTTCCTTCCCTCTAGCTTATCTCTGAGCTTTTTGGAACTGTGGTTTGATGTCTACCATTAATTTTGTAAAAGTCTCTGCCATTATTTCTTTAACTTTATTTTCACATTTCCTTTTTGAATTCCAATTATATACATGCTATATCATTGATGGTGTCCTATAGCTTTTCAATGTTTTCTTCTGGATCTTTACATAGTGTTTTCTTTTTGCACTTAAATTTGTGTAATTTCAACTTTCTTGTATTCAATTTTTGATTCTTTCCTCAGCAAGGTCAAGTCTACTTATGAGTCTGTCAAAGGCAGACTTCATTTTTGTCAGCACGCTGTTTTTAATTTCCAGCAATTCCATTTGACTCCTTATAGCTTGCTGTTTCCAATCAGTTCAGTTCAGTTCAGTTGCTCAGTGGTGTCTGACTCTTTGCAACCCCATGAACTGCAGCACACCAGGCCTCCCTGTCCATCACCAACTCCCGGAGTTGACTCAAACTCATGTCCATTGAGTCAGTGATGCCATCCTCTGTCATCCCCTTCTCCTCCCACCTTCAATCTTTCCCAGCCATCAGGGTCTTTTCAAATGAGTCAGTTCTTTGCATCAGGTGGCCAAAGTATTGGAGTTTCAGGTTCCACATCAGTCCTTCCAATGAACATTCAGGACTAATTTCCTTTAGGTTGGAATCTTCCTTTGGTTGGATCTCCTTGCAGTCCAAGGGACTCTCAAGAGTCTTCTCTAACACCACAGTTCAAAAGCATCAATTCTTTGGTGCTCAGCTGTTTCTGATAGCATTACCTATCTGATCATGCATGTTATCTGTTGCGCTGAAAAGAGAAAGCTTGACACTACTATTTTTAAAGAAGGCATGTTTGCAAGATTGGCCTTTGGTTGGTATATGGAAATTTGGCTGATAAACCACTCCCTTCACTGATATAAAACATTTTCTAAATGATAAGTGTGGCTGACTGTGCCTAAACTGTTTGTACAAATAATATGGTGTATGCTGGATATCTGCTGTCTAGGAGTTTGGAATTTTGGTATGTGGTAGGTCAAAGGTGCTTATATAATATAACCAGCATGCCAATCAAAACCTTGGATGATAAGTCTCTAATGGATTTCTCTGGACAAGAACATCACAAATATGTTGCTGGATTTTCATCACTGGTGCAAGAGTATGCCCTGTGTGATCTCTTGTGAAATTACTTGTGGAAGCCTACAGGTTAATTCCTCTAGGCTTTGCCTGTGTCATTTTCTCTTATGATTCAGCTATCACCTATACTTACTCTACCATTAAAATAAACCTTAGCTGTTAGCATATCTACATGCTGAGTCACATGAATCCTTCAAGTGAATTTCAGAAAATAGGGATGGTCTTAAGGATCCTGGACACCTCTATCTTTTCCTTTAGTGCCTTAAATTATTAATCACAGTAATTTAAACTGTGAGGCATGGGTCGGCGGTGGACTGTGGCAGGGCCAGGGGCATTGAATGCCCCAGTGCTGCACAGGACCTTTTGAAAGAGGTCCTTAAATTATCTTCATTACCTTCACCAGTCTGGCCTCAGGTAAAACAAGAGGGAGGGAACACAGCCTCGCCCATCAATATGAAATTGGACTAAAGATTTACTGAGCATTGCCCCACCCATCAGAATAAGACCCAGTTTCCCACTCAGTCAGTCTCTCCCATCAGGAAGTTACCATAAGCCTCTTACACTTATCCATCAAAGGGCAGACAGAACGAAAACCACAATCACAGAAAAATAATCAAACTGATCACATGGACCACAGTCTTGTCTAACTCAACGAAACTATGAGCCATGCCATTTAGGGCCACCCAAGATGGATGGGTCATGATGGAGAGTTTTGACAAAACATGGTCTACGAGAGAAGGGAATGGCAAACCACTTCAGTATTCTTGCCTTGAGAACCCCAAGAACACTTTGAAAAGGCAAAAAGATAGGACACTGAAAGATGAACTCCCCAGGTTGGTAGGTGCTCAATATGCTACTGGAGAAGAGTGGAAAATTCTGAAAGAGATGGGAATACCAGACCACCTGACCTGCCTCTTGAGAAATCTGTATGCAGGTCAGAAAGCAATAGTTAGAACTGGACATGGAATAACAGACTGGTTCCAAACAGGAAAAGGAGTACGTCAAGGTTGTATATTGTCACCCTGCTTATTTAACTTATCTGCAGAGTACATCATGAGAAACACTGGGCTGGATGAAGCACAAGCTGGAATCAAGATTGCCAGGAGAAATATAATAATCTCAGATATGCAGATGATACCACGCTTATGGCAGGAAGTGAAGAAGAACTGAAGAGCCTCTTGATGAAAGTGAAAGAGGAGAGTGAAAAAGTTGGCTTAAAGCTCAACATTCAGAAAACTAAGATCATGGCATCTGGTCCCATCACTTCATGGCAAATAGATGGGGAAACAGTGGAAACAGTGGCAGACTTTATTTTTTTGGGCTCCAAAATCACTGCAGATGGTGATTGCAGCCATGAAATTATAAGACACTTGATCCTTAGAAGGAAAGTTATGACCAACCTAGAGAGTATATTAAAAAGCAGAGACATTACTTTGCCAACAAAGGTCCGTCTAGTCAAGGCTGTGGTTTTTCCAGTGGTCATGTATGGATGTGAGAGTTGGACTGTGAGGAAAGCTGAGTGCTGAAGAATTGATGCTTTTGAACTGTGGTGTTGGAGAAGACTCCCTTGGACTGCAAGGAGATCCAACCAGTGCATCCTAAAGGTCAGTCCTGAGTGTTCACTGGAAGGACTGATGTTGAAGCTGAAACTCCAATACTTTGGCCACCTGATGTGAAGAACTGACTCATTGGAAAAGACCTGATATTGGGAAAGACTGAAGGCAGGAGGAGAAGGGGACAACAGAAGATGAGATGGTTGAATGGCATCACCGACTCAGTGGACATGAATTTGGGTAAACTCCGGGAGTTGGTGAAGGACAGGGAGGCCTGGCGTGCTGCAGTCCATGGGGTCGCAAAGAGTCAGATACGAATGAGTGACTGAACTGAACTGTACAGTGGAGAAATAACTCCAGAAAGAATGAAGAGATGGAGCCAAAGCAAAAACAACACCCAGTTGCAGATGTGACCAGTGATGGAAGTAAAGTCTGATGTTGTAAAGAACAATATTGAATAGAAACCTGGGATGTTAGGTCCATGAATTAAGGCAAATAGGAGGTGGTCAAACAGGAGATGGCAAGAGTGAACATCGATATTTTAAGAATCAGTGAACTAAAATGGATTGGAATGGGTGAATTAAATTCAGATGACCATTATATCTGCTACTGTGGGCAACAATCCCTTAGAAGAAATGGAGTAGCCCTCATAGTCAGCAAAAGAGTCTAAAATGCAGTCCTTGGGTGCTGTCTCAAAAATAACAGAATGAACTCTGTTCATTTCCAAGGAAGCCATTCAACATCACAGTAATCCAAGTATATGCCCAACCAGTAATACTGAGGAAGCTGAAGTTGAATGGTTCTATGAAGACCCACAAGATCTTCTAAAACTAACACCCAAAAAAGATGTCCTTTTCATTATATGGGACTGGAATGTAAGCACAGGAAGTTGAGAGATACTCGGAGTAACAGGCAAATTTGGCCTTAGAGTACAAAATGAAGCAGGGCAAAGGCTAACAGTTCTGTCAAGAGAATTTACTGATCATGGCAAATACCCTCTTGCAACAACACAAGAGATGACTCTACACATGGACATCACCAGATGGTCAATACTGAACTCAGATTGATTATATTCCTTGCAGCAAAGATGAAGAAGCTCTATACAGTCAACAAAAACAAGACCAGGAGCTGACTGTTACCCAGATCATGAACTCCTTCTTGCAAAATTCAGACTTTTGCAAAATTGAAGAAAGTAGGAAAAACCACTAGACCATCCAGCTTTGACCTAAATCAAATCCCTGATGATTATACAGTGGAAGTGACAAACAGATTCAAGGAATTAGATCTGATAGAGTACCTGAAGAATTATGGACAGAGGTTCGTGATATTGTACAGGAGGCAGTGATCAAGACCATCCCCAAGAAAAAGAAGTGCAAAAAGGCAAAATGGTTGTTTGAGGAGGCCTTATAAATAGCTGAGAAAACAAGAGACGCTAAAGGCAAAGGAGAAAAGGAAAGATACACCCATTTGAACACAGAGTTCCAAAGAATAGCAAGGAAAGATAAAAAAGCGTTCCTCAGTGATCAATGCATACAAATAGACGACAACAATAGAATGGGAAAGACTAGAGATCTCTTCAAGAAAATCAGAGATACCAAGAAAATATTTCATGCAAAGATGGGCACAATAAAGGACAGAAATGGCATGGACCTAACAGAAGCAGAAGATATTAAGAAGAGGTGGCAAGAATACACAGAACTGTACAAAAAAGATCTTCATGACCCATATAATCATGATGGGGTAATCATTCACCTGGAGCCAAACATCCTGGAATGCAAAGTCAAGTGGGCCTTAGGAAGTGTCACTATGAACAAAGCTAGTGGAGGTGATGGAATTCCAGTTGAGCTATTTCAAATGCTAAAAGATGATGCTGTGAAAGTGCTGCACTCAATATGCCAGCAAATCTGGAAAACTCAGCAGTGGCCACAGGACTGGAAAAGGTCAGTTTTCATTCCAATCCCAAAGAAAGGCAATGCCAAAGAATGTTCAAACTATTGCACAATTGCACTCATCTCACACACTAGCAAAGTAATGCTCAAAATTATCCAAGCCAGGCTTCAATAGTATGTGAACCAGGAACTTCCAGATGCTCAAGTTGGATAAATAAAAGGCAGGCAAAGCAGAGGTCAAACTGCCAACATCGATTACAGATTTGTCTCTTTGAAACGTTTTTTTCTTAATTTTTGGTGTGGCTTGCAATCCTTTGTTGAAAATCAGACATGTTAGCTAGGGGAGCATATATGAAGGTAAATAGGCCTATAGTGTGAGACTTCATATTAGATTAGCTAGGACCTGAGTTGTTTGAAATTTTAACTCTAGGTACTAGAAACATCAAATTCCTCTAGTGACCTTTCACTGTGTCCCTTCTTGCCATCAGGTTTTACTTTTACCTTTCTGCTGCTCCACACAGTTTGCTTCTGGAAATCGGCCAGCTTGGTATTCACTCTTCCTGCTCTGTATTTGTTGTTACTGGGATATAATCTACTTCTATGGGATGCAACAACCATCCACAATGCTGAACATGCAGAAATAATCCAATCCTCTGTGTAACACAACTCTACATGCTTACAAATCCTTTAAAGAAACTTTATAAGAAAATAATTTGGATTACCTTCAATCTTTTCTCCTTTTCCCATACAATAGATCGAATGATGGAAAGTATAGTTGGAGAGAACATGAGTATGAACATCAAAGGAAGGAAACTACCAGTGAGTAAAAGTACTCCGTCATCAGGATAAGCTGGATATGGAAATCTCTGTACAAAGATGCTGACATTGTCAAACAACTGTTTAGCACTGCTCTCATGATACACAATGATGGCCTTATCTAAGGCATGCTGTATAGCCAGGAATCCTTCTCTGATGTACCCTATATGATAAAATAAACATCATCAAGTAAAACATGCTAAGGAACATCTAATCAGACACATGCAAAAAGCAAGGTAATTCAAGTCAGTCACAGCTTATCACATATAGAACCTAAACTTAGTGTTGCATCAGGGCTAACTGAACATAATAGCTCTGAGAACCTATTATAGTTCTCACACAGAAACAAGGGTTACTTCTTCAGATTGAATCTAATTCACATCTTCTAAAAATTAAATATATTTAATAAAAGTGGTAGATTTGGTAAATGTAATTCATATTTACAAAAAATGCAACTTTAAACACTGGTGAGATGAAGACTTGGAAATGTAAAATAAAACGTGAAAGTCAGATTGACAGATATATATAGTGAATAGTACAGTTTAGACCCCAAGGAAAATTGTTTCACTGAAACCAAGTTATCCATAAAGCTAAAAGGCAGTTTAGGATTTAACTTGCTTTTCTTTTACTTATTTTTTCTACTTGGAATGTGCTTTTAATTTACAAATCTAGAGTCTTATGCATTGGTAAATTAGGTGAGACTAAAAAAAAAATGATTACACTTGGGATAGACTCAAACTGCTTTTTTAAAAACTGAAGAATAGTTGATTTACAATAATGTGATAGCATCAAGTATACAGCATAGTAACTCAAGCACATTTTTTCAGATTATATTCGACTACAGGTTAGTATAAGAAACTGAATATAATTCCATATACAGTAAACTCTTATTGTTTATCTATTTTATGTATTTTGTAGTTGTTCAGTTGCTCAGTCATGTCCGACTCTTTGTGACACCATAGACTGCAGCATACCAGGCTTTCCTGTCCTTAACCATCTCCCAGAGCTTGCTCAAACTCATACCCAATGAGTTGGTGATGCCATCCAACCATCTCGTCGTCTGTTGTCCCCTTCTCCACCTGCCTTCAATCTTTCCCAGCATCAGGGTCTTTTCTAATGACTCAGTTCTTCACATCAGGTGGCCAAAGTATTGGAGCTTCAGCTTCCACATCACTTCCAATCAACATTCAGGGTTGATTTCATTTAGGATTGACTGGTTGGATCTCCTTTCAGTCCAAGGGATTTTCAAAAGTCTCCTCCAACACCATGGCTCAAAAGCATCAATTCTTTGGTGCTCAGTTACTTTTATGGTCCAACTCTCAGATCCATACACGAATACTGGAAAAGCCATAACTTTGACTATATGGACTTTAGTCAGCAAAGTGATGTTTCTGTTTTTTAATAAGCTGTGTAGGTTGGTCATAGCTTTTCTTTCAAGGAACAAGTGTCTTTTAATTTCATGGCTGCAGTCACCATCTTCAGTGATTTCAGAGCCCAAGAAAATAAATTCTATCACTGTTTCCATTGCTTCCCCATCTATATACAATGAAATGATGGGACCGGATGCCATGATCTTAGTTTTTTGAATGTTGAGTTTTAAGCCAGCTTTTTCACTCTGCACTTTCACATTCATCAAGAGGTTCTTTAGTTCCTCTTCACTTTCTGCCGTAAGGGTGGTGTCACCTGCATATCTGAAGTTATTTGTATTTCTCCCGGAAATCTTGATTGCAGCTTGTGCTTCATCCAGCCTGGAATTTTGCATGATGTACTCTGCACATAATTTAAATAAGCAGGGTGACGGTATACAGCTTTGACGTACTCCTTTTCCAATTTGGAACCAGTCTGTAGTTCCATGTCCGATTCTAAATGTTGCTTCTTGACTTGCATACAAGTTTCACAGGAGGCAGATAAGGTGGTCTGGTATACCAATCTCTTCAAGAATTTCCCACAATTTGTTGTGATGCACACAGTCAAAAGCTTTAGCACAGTCAATGAAGCAGAAGTATGTGTTTTTATGGAATTCTCTTGCTTTTTCTATGATCCAACAGATGTTGGCAATTTGATCTCTGGTTCCTCTGCCGTTTCTAAATCCAGCTTGAACATCTGGAAGTTCTCAGTTCACACACTGTTGAAGCCTAGCTTGGAGAATTTTGAGCACTACTTTGCTAGCATTTGAAATGAGTGCAATTGTGTGGTAGTCTGAGCATTCTTTGGTATTGCCTTTCTTTGGGATTGGAATGAAAACTAACATTTTGCAGTCCTGTGGCCACCGCCGAGTTTTCCGTTTGGGGGGACTCTACATGGCACGGCTCATAATTTCATTGAGTTAGACAAGTGATCCATGTCATCAGTTTGTTTAGTTTCCTGTGACTGTGGTTTTCATTTTGTGTGCCCTCTGATGTATGAGGATAAGAGGCTTGTGGCACCTTCCCTGATGGGAGGGACTGGCTGTGTGGAAAATTTGGTCTTGCTCTGGTGGGCAAGGCCATGCTGAGGAAATATTTAATCCAAGTTTCTGCTGATGGATGGGACTGTGTTCCCTCCCTTTAGTTTGGCCAGAGGCCAAACTGTGGTAAGGGTAATGGTGACGTCCTTCAAAAGGACTATGGAGCCTGCCGGGCTTCTCAAGACTGTTGTAGTCAGTGCCCCTGGCCCCACAGCAGGCCAACGTCGACTCACGCCTCCGCCGGAGACTTAAGGACTCACAGGCAAGTCTGGCTCAGTCTCTTGTGGGGAGACTGCTCCTTTCCCCTGGGTCTTGGTGGGCACAAGGTTTTGTTTGTGCCCTCCAAGTTTTTTTCCCCAGTCCTGTGGAAGTTCTGTAATCAAATACCACTGGCTTTCAAAGTCAAATTCCCAGGGGGTTCTCAGTCCCTTTGCTGGATCCCCAGTTTAGGAACTCTCTTGTGGGCCCTAGAACTTCTGCAACAGTGCAAGAACTTGTTTGGTATAATTGTTCTCCATTTCATGGGTCATCTGCTCAGTGGCTCTATAGTGGAGCTAATGGTGACCTCCTCCAAGAGGACTTATGCCTCACACCGCGCCACCCAGGTCTGATGCAGCCAGAGCCCCTGTCCCCGTGGTAGGTAACTGCTGACTCGTGCCTCTGCAGGAGACAGACACCCCAAGGTCGGTCTGGCTCAGTCCCTTGTGGAGGTCACTGTTCCTTTCCCTGGGTCCTGGTGCGCACAATTATTTTTGCATCCCCTCAGCATCTGGCAGGTCTGAGACTTGATTTTAAACATGATTGCACCCCTACTACTGTCTTGTTGGGATTTTTCCTTTGCCCTTGGATGCTGGCTATCTCTTTCTGCTAGGATCCAACATTCTCCTGTTGATGGTTGTTTAGCAACTAGTTGTGATTTTGGTATTCTTGCAGGAGAAGATAAGCACACATCCTTCTACTCCAGTATCTTAGAAGTTAATCAGTTTAAGGCAAGGATGAGACTTTAATCAGGGAGCCATCTGACCGAGAAGATGGAGGGCTAACATCTCAAAGTAACCATATTATCTGGGTCTGGATGCCAGGTTCTTTTATAGATCAGAGATCAGGGGGAGGTGAGGAAGCAAAGTAAAAAGGCCATTAATCTTGCAAACATCTCCTAGAATGGCAAGCCTCAGGCAGGGGATGTGTTCATTTCTTCCCGCCATTGACAGGTGGACAGAGTTCTGAACAAAGGCACTTTAGTTTAACAGTCAGGCAGATGGGTAGGACTCTCTGAGGCAGAGCATTCTGTATGATTATAGTAACAAAAGCAATGAAAAGCAAGTCAAAGAAACAGTTTCCGACATGGAGTCAGCATTGGCTTCTTCTCCACAACATATTCGCATTCCACTCAAAGCATCTCCTTTTCTTCTGAATTCATGCTGAGGTTTCTCCCCAGAAACATCCTCAAGTCCAAGACACTTGGTTTAGAGCCTCCACAGTCATTCCCTCAAGTATGGAACCTTTTGGAAACGGAGCTATGGTTCTCACTGCTGAAGCGGCACTCCAGGCTATGGGGTGCAAGCTTGGCTTGCCCTGCCTCTTCTGTGATGCCCTTGGTCTAAGAAGCTGCTTGCATATGCCTTCTGCTAGCTGTAGTTGCATACTGCATTTTATGTATGAAAATGAAAGTGAAGTTGCTCAGTTGTGTCCGACTCTTTGTGACCCCGTGGACAGTAGCCCACCAGGCTCCTCCGCCCATGGGATTCTCCAGGCAAGAATATTGGAGTGAGTTGCCATTTCCTTCTCTAGGGGATCTTCCCGACCCAGGGATCGAACCCAGGTCTCCTGCATTGCAGGCAGACACTTTAACCTCTGAGCCACCAGGGAAGCCTAGTTACTAATTTTTTAAGGCTGGGAATCAGAATTAATTTTATACTTTTCAGTTTTTCTCGTATCAACATATAAACATTATAGAGTTATTTCTAAGCATTGCTTTTCTTTAGCTGTATCCTCCTAATTTTTCTCCTGAAACTTAAGATGTTATTTTTGGGAGGAAAACACCCTTTACACTTCCTAGATTCAGATGACTATTTCCTTTCCTATGGTAGGGAATTTTTTTTTACTATAATCTCTTCAAGTATTTTATCAGTCTCTTTCTCTTCTCCTTCAGCGATCACTATACTTTGACTGCAGATGAGTTTAATGTTGTCCCAAAGGTCTCTAAGACTGTCTGCATTTCTTTTCATTCTTTTTTCTTTATTCTGCTCTGCAGCAGTGATTTCCACCATTCTATCTTCCAGCTCACTTTATCCATTCTACTGCCTCAGCTGTTCTGTACTTTATTCCTTCCACTGTCTTTTTCATTTCAGTTATTAGATCATTCATCATCACTGTTCATCCGTTCTTTAGTTCTTCTAGATCTTTGTTATACATTTCTTGTACTTTCTCTATCTGTACCTCTATATCCCAAGATCTTGCATCATCTTTATTATCATTGCTCTGATATTTTTCAGGTAGATTGCCTATCTCCTCTTTATTTAGTTGGTCTTGTAGGGTTTTACATTTCTCCTTTCTGTAACACATTTCTGTTATTTCATTTTGTCTAACTTACTGTGTTTGTGGTCTCCACTCTGAAGGCTGTAGGATTGTACTTCCTCTTGCTTCTGGTGCCTGTCCCTTGGTGGGAAGGTTCAATCCAGGGGTTTGTGCAGCTTTCCTGGTGGGAGGGAGATGAGTCTTGTTCTTCTGGTGGGCAGGGCTGTGTCAATGGGCGTGTTTTGGGGTGTCTGTGAGGTTAGTTCAACTTTAGTTATTCTAAAGTTTAGTTAGTTCCCCCTGTCTACTAATGGGTGGGGCTGTGTTCCTGTTTTTTTGGTTGTTTGGCCTGAGTCGTTCCAGCACTGGAGCTTGCAGGCTGTTGGGTGGGGTTCAATATTGGGGCCAAGATGGGCAACTCTGGCAAAGCTCATGCTGATTAATATTCTGGGGCTGGAAATTCTCCAGTGGTCCAGTAGGTAGGACTTGGTGCCCCCACAGTAAGAGCTCAGGTTCCACCCCTGGCTGGGAAACCAAAACCCCACAAGTTACATGGCATGGGCAAGAAAACAAAAGAAACAAATGATAAATGAACAGACAGACAAAACCAAGACAAACCATAAAAACAACCCCCCCCCAAAAAAAGAAGGAAAACAACCAAAGAAAAAATTCCAAACCAAAACAAAGAATAAAAACAAAACAAAGCCCCCGAGAAGCAAAGATAATAATACAAAAAAACAAAAAACAGAAAAACAAAACAAAAATTAAAGTAAAACAAAAAAGAAAAATACAAAGTATGTTTAAAACAAACAAAAAATAACATTACAATTCCCTGTGGCCTCTGCTATCAGTGTCATTGCCATCCTTGTGAACCACAGTCAACCACCACCTCCTCAAGAGGCCCTCCAAGACCTCTAGGTAGGTCATGAGACCTCCTGTGGGCACTGTGGTGGGAGCTCAAATTCTGACCTGGCCCAACTTCTGCATGTGTGTGCCCACAAAGTCCACAGCTGCTAAAGTCAAACCTATCTCAGTTGTGGGACACTCACTGTCCATTTAGATGTTCCACAGGTGCTGGGTTTACTAAGTCCATCACAGGGATTTAACCCACACCTTGTGCAGCTGCAAGAAGCGGTTTCAGTTCTTCCTTAGTCACACAGCCTCTGAGACTCAGCTTAAGTTTGGGCACAAAATTTGCATGTGGGCCACCCTCAGGCATCTGCTCCCTGTTCAGATGAAACGGGGTGAGGGCGTGTTTGATTGCTTAGGTGGGAGGGAGAGAGGCTGGTGTGTGGGTACAGAGGCCTTGATGGTGGCCCCACCCTTTGGGTACCACTCAGGGTGCATCCCTCTGAGGGGAGACAATGTTTCCTCTGGGAGCAATCAGGCTGCAGAGCGCCTCAATTATGTCCCTTGAGGTTGTCTCCATGCAGCCGACAGAAGTCTTCTTAGTTGCGCTCTCCAAACCCCATGCTTTAGCGCCCAGTCCCTGCCAGCACTGGCAGACACCATCTAAGACTGAGGCATGGACCATCCTGTAAATCTTGCTCTGCCCTGCTTGCCACAGACCAGCTGCCGCACTCCTTTCTGATAGCCCTCAAAGCTCTCCTATTTCATCTGATCTTGAGGAAGAGTGAGGGGACTTCCCTGGATATGATAACTTCTCCCCTCCTTCAGCTTCCCCCCAGGGGTGTGAGTCCCACCTGTTTCTTTTTTTCTTCCTTCAGGAAAACTCCCTGGGGTTGGGAATTCCCTGGCAGTCCAGCGGCGAGGACTCAGCACTCCCACTTGGGGAGTCTGGGTTCAACCCCCAGTCAAGGATCCAAGATCCTGGCAAGCCATGTGGCCTGTCCAAAAACGAAATAAACAAAACAGACAAACAAAAATCAAAACAAATAGCAAAAATAAAACAAAACAAAACAAAGAAAAAAACAAGAAAACAACAAACCAAAAACCAAAACAAAACCAAAACAACAACAAAACAAGAAAAAAAAAAACAACAAACAACCGCATAAAACCAAAAAGATATTCTCCGAAGAAAATAAAAATAGAATAAATGAAAATTAAAAAAGACAAAATTAAAAAAAAAATAAAACAGGAACAACAACAACAAAATTCCCTGGGGCCTCTGTTGTTAGTGTCCTTATCGCCACGGTGAGCTATAGCCAACTCCCACCTCCCCAGGAGATCCTCCAAGACCTCTAGTTAGGTCACTGGACCCACTATGGGTAGTGTGGAGTCAGCTCAAATTTTGACATGGCCCATCCCATTCCCTACCCTGTGTACGTGGCCACAAGTCCACAGCTGCTAAAGGCAGACCTGACTCAGCTGCAGGCTCAGCAATTTTCCATTAAAATGTTCTCTAGGCGCTAAGTTCACCAAGCCCCCTGTGTGGGATTAATCTATGGTTTGTGAAGCTTGAAGGAAAGATGTCAGTTCTTGCTCAGTCTCACAGCCCTAGGGCTCTGCTTTGGTTTTGGCTGCATCTCTGTATTTGGTTCACCCACAGGTGTCTGCTTCTTGCCCAGCCAAAAAGGGGTTAAAGGCAGAAACTGGGGGGAGTACTGACCTGTTTCCCACCATTTTGCTACACATATTTTTTTCTGCCCTCTTCTATTTCTGAAGGATGTTAATTATACAGTTTATTTTAGTACATGGCATTATGAGGGAATGTTCTAATCTCATTGTTTTACATGTAGCTGCCCATTTTTTTCAGCGTAACTTATTAAAAAGACTGTTTTTTCTTCATTGTATATTCTTACCTATATAAACTGACTATAGGTCTGCGGATTTATTTCTGGGATCTCTACTCTGTTCCACTGGCCTATGTACCTGTTTTTGTGCTGCACCATTCTGTTTTGATTACTGTGTATTTGTAGTGTAGTCTGAAGGCAGGGAATATGATAGCTAGCTTCAGCTTTGTTCTTTTTTATCAAGCTTGCTTCGGCAATTTGGAGTCTTCTGGTTCCATATAAATTTTAGGATTGTTTGCTCTAGTTCTGTGAAAAATCTCATAGGTATTTTGAAAGAGATTGTATTAAATCTGTAGATTGCTTTCAGTATGGCCATCTTAGCAATATTAACTTGCTAATTCAGCAGCATGGACCATCTTTCCCTTTCTTTGAGTCATCTTTAATTTCCTTCAACAATGTTGTATAGCTTTGTTTTTTTTAAAAAATAGAAACTTTTTTCTATGAAGGAATTGCTGTTTTTGGGCTTCAAGAGATTCTTGTGTGGTTATAAAATTGAAATATCAAGCATTGAGGTTTCTCATTCCTTCTTTGATATATTTAGTACCTATCCAAGGAAGGTCCCCCTGAGGAGGACATAGCAACCCACTTCAGTATTCTTGCCTAGAGAATCCCATGGACAGAGGAGGCTGATAGTTTGCAGTCCATATGGTCTCAAAGAGTCAGATATAACTGAAGTGAATTAGCACGAAGCAGTAGCTGTCTTAATATTCTGCTCACCTATTTGTCAATCCTTCTTAATCTCTGTATCCTTGTCTTCTTTTCTTTACTCTTCCTTAATTTAAATATTACCAAACATGCTTCATCCACCCTTCTTTTCATAACATATTCCCACTAATAGTATGGTATTAAGGAAACCCAAGCACATACTGCCTGGTGTCAAGTAATATAATACTCAAAATCAAGAAGTGAAATAACAAAACAAAATTCAGATGTCCAATGCAAAAAAAGGGTCATTCTCTGAAACATTGCAATCAATTATACAAATTGTGAAATATAGGTCACAGTCATCTTTATTCATCAATAGAAACAAAAGTTTGTGTTAGATTTAAACAAATACCAAAGATGAACATGAGTGTCATTACTTGGAGAGTGTCATTACTTGAAGAGATGCATCCACTACCATATCATTTCTCCTATTCAAACTAAATATTGCTATGATTTTGTCTCTCATAACTTCCAGGAAGAGATTTCATATTCCTTCACTTTACACATTAGATATTTAATGATCTATTTGCCTCTCAGCTTCACCTCGAATAGCCTCCTGTATAAGTCTCTATTCTCGCTATAAAAAAGAAAACAAAATACCATGTAGTCCTCTGAATGTGGCATCCTATCTTGATGTGTTCATGATCTTACTTGCACTATGTGGAATAGTACTCATTTATCTCCATCTAGCTAATTCATATAGTTACTCGTAGACTCAGCTTAAATTCTTTCTCAACAGACTACATAAAGATTATTTTTAATGACTGTCTAATATGTTCATCTATTCTCTTACTGGTTATGGCGTTTCCAATTTTTGTTGCTAATGCTAAAATGTGCATAGATTTTTTTCTTCTACTGAATATTTGCTAAATATTAAAAGCTCAAGGGCTTCCCTGGTAGCTCAGGGAAGAATCCACCTGCAATGCAGGAGACCCCGGTTTGATTCCTGGGTTGGGAATATCTGCTGGAGAAGGCATAGGCTACCCACTCCAGTATTCTTGGGTTTTCCTGGTAGCTCAGCTGGTATAGAATCTGCCTGCAGTGTGGAAGACCTGGGTTTGATTCCTGGGTTGGGAAGACCCCCTGGAGAAGGGAACAGCTACCCACTTCAGAATTCTGACCTGGAGAATTCCATGGCTGTATCGTCCATGGGGTCACAAAGAGTCGGACATGACTGAGTGACTTTCACTTTCACTTTGCATATAAATCTCAGGTATAGTTGGTAAACTCATATTACACATTAAGGGCTTTTCAAGAAAATATGCAATATGAAAATTTGAATTAAAAATTATCATCACAAGTTTTAAAGTTTTAGATCAAATCAACAGAATTATACGTAGACATGAATATTCAAATAATACCAATAAATTAAAATATATGTATTTGGAAAGCAGAACACTAAACCACAATTAAATAAAGATAAGCGTATTGGTATAAGAATTGAAAGAGTTGCCCTGGTGGCTCAGTGATAAAGAATCCACCTGCCAAAGGAGACATGGGTTTGATTCCTGGGTTGGGAAGTTCCTCTGGAGAAGGAAATGGAAACCTACTCCAGTATTCTTGCCTGGGAAATCCCATGAACAGAGGAGCCTTGCAGGCTACTGTCCACAGGGTCACAAAAGATTCTGACATGAATTAGAGATTAAATAAGAACAAAGCATAATATACATACATGTATTATATATTCTCTCTCTATATATATATGTTAGTTTACCAAATGTATAAGATTTAGTAATTTTTATATAATATACATTTAATTTAAAAATTACAAGAATAAAGTGATTTATTTCATATAATTATATAGATACATATATGTGTACATACACATATACACATACACACATATATACACACAATATAAATAACATATATATTATTATGCAAGTGTAATAAAAGTTAAGTATGTATATGCATTAAGAATCTGCTCACCAGGACCTCCTCCATCATGATGATCTGGATTCCTGGGTCCTACAGAGGGCCTACTAGGAAAAAGTAAGGTTGTTTTCCAGCCTATCTCGTCTGGCCATATGATAGTCCTCTGTATAGCAGCAAAACGGAGACGATACTTTACCTAGAAGTAGCAGCAGAAAACAAACAATGTTTAAAACCAAACTAAACTGAAAAGCAAATATTAGAAAATAAAGCAAAGTTAAATCCACATACGAAACCATGTGATTTGAAATTGAGACTCATCTGATATGAAAGTGGTTCTGAATGCCTGCAAGTGACAGTGACTCCAAGCACAACAAATATAATCCAATCATATTTATATTTTAAGTCCTCTCCCAATGCAGACAGTTCACAAAAAGAAGATATACAGGTGGCCCACAAATATACAAAAAGCTTCTCAATGTCACAGAATGGAATAAATACAAATTAAAACTACATTGATATCTTTCTTACCTGTCACACTGGAAAAGTCAAAACATGCTGTGTTAACATACTGCGTTGACAAAGCAGTCAACGGGCACTTTAATACATTGCTTGTAGTATGCAAAATGGCACAATAATAATGGAGAATCTGACAATGTTCCACAAAACTATATATGCATGCATTGTTTAATTCAGCAATCTTACTTTCAATAACAGACTTGGAATATAAACCTCAAACAGTATGGGAAAAAAACTACATGCACAAGGTTATTTGTTGTAACATTATTTGTTGTGGAAATACAGCATACTGGAATCAACCCAACTGCTCATACATAAAAGACTGCACAAATTACAATACAGAGTTCTGTATCTGCTCAAGGTATAGTCAGAAAACAGAAACTAGATAACCTAATGGATAGGTTATACTATCTATACTAGATAACCTAATGAATAGGAGAACTCTAAGATATCAGATAGAGACAGAAGGAACTAGTCATTGGCCCTAGGACTAAGGAAACTAAACCAAGGGTTTGCAATTATTAAAAATTGCGAACTTAAATGAGAGGTCATGTAGGGATGAAAAATCAAGCCTCAAAGGAGGGGCATATATCAGCTAGTACTGGGTTATAGAGCTTGAAAGAGGGGACTTTGGACAGGGACCTTGACTTCTGAAAAGGAGCTCCAGTTGCCTAGTGCTGGGTATCTTTGAGAGGGTGTGACAAGGTTGATATTGAAAAGCGTTGAGCAATCTTCAAACTGCATTTGTCTGCCGCTATGAGAAAGAAAATGCTACTGACAAAAAAGAGAGATATTTCTGGGGTGTCATTCACAGCAACTACAAGCAGCCAGAAAGCCAACAGAAAAGTTCAAACTACTTTTTTTTCTCCAAGTCTGGCTTCTAATGTCTTTTATTAGCTGAGTCCCATAGGTGGCTGAAAAAAGCTGTAGCATCAAAAAGCAAAGTAGAAGAATGGATTTATGGCTCAAAAAGAAAAAAGAAAAAAAATTACTGACAAGTATGCTACCTTTTCCATAAAAAAGGCAAAATCAGGTGTGCATATATGATTTATATTATACATCAGGGGTAAGCTTAAATATATATATACCTATATAAACTTGTATATATGTAATATCTATATACTTTATCTATCAATATACTTAAGTTTTGGATGCACTGCAAAGAAAGTTAGACTTCAGCACACTTTCAGCCAAATAGTTCACCATTTACTAGATTTTAATATTTGCCTATAGTTTTTTTTTTTTTTCCAGTGGGTTTTGTCATACATTGATATGAATCAGCCATGGATTTACATGTATTCCCAATCCCGATCCCCCCTCCCACCTCCCTCTCCACCCGATTCCTCTGGGTCTTCCCAGTGCACCAGGCCCGAGCACTTGTCTCATGCATCCCACCTGGGCTGGTGATCTGTTTCACCATAGATAGTTTACATGCTGTTCTTTTGAAACATCCCACCCTCACATTCTCCAACAGAGTTCAAAAGTCTGTTCTGTAATTCTGTGTCTCTTTTTCTGTTTTGCATATAGGGTTATCATTACCATCTTTCTAATTCGCATATATATGTGTTAGTATGCTGTATGTTCTTTATCTTCTGCGCTTACTTCATCTGTATAATGGGGCTCCAGCTTCATCCATCTCATTAGACTGGTTCAATGAATTTCTTTTTAATGCTGAGTA